>NC_090337.1:66114346-66414346 GCF_035084215.1 Heptranchias perlo | reverse complement strand
GGTTCACAGCAACAGCTTCGAGTGAGACATTTACAAGACAGTTGAGTATACGGAACAAACTTTATTGCACAGTACAGGTGATCATCTATACAGTACAAGGGTAGCATCGGGTTTCTCTCTCTCCAGCTACCTAACTAGTCCTGGAAACACTCGTTCTTATATATCCTAGTTGTTTACTTCAAAAGTACATTTCACAGGTATGTAGACCTTCAGATTTATAACCCCCTTCTAACTCCATGATTAACTACCTCCAGACTTCAGGATTTAACTGTCTCCGGACCTTCCCTAGGACAGCTTGTTTACCCAAATTGTAACAGACATCCATTCTATACCATAGTAAATTGGTCCCTCTGCTTTTTTTTTGTTACACTAATCACTAAAGTTAATCACTCACAGTTGATGTTCCAGTCACATATTTCCTTGCACAGGCATTCCTTGCAGATAGTAAAAATACATCTGGAGCAGAACATAGAATTACATGGAATGTAAAGCACAGAAACAGGCCATTTGGCCCAATAGGTCTGTGCCAGCGTTGTGTGCTCCACGTGAGCCTCCTCCCTCCCTACCTCATCTAACCCTATCAGCATATCCTTCTATTCCTTTCTCCTCCATGTGTTTATTTAGCTTCCCCTTAAACGCATCTATGCTAGTCGCCTCAACTATTCATTGTGGTAGCGAATTCCACATTCTAACTATTCTCTGGGTAAAGAAGTTTCTCCTGAATTCCCTATTGGATTTATTAGTGACTATCTTATATTTATGGACCCTAGTTCTGGTCTCCCCCACAAGTGGAAACATCTCTACGTCTACCCTAGCAAACCCTTTCATAATCTTAAAGACCTCTATCAGGTCACCCCTCAGTCTTCTCTTTTCTAGAGAAAAAAGCCCCAGCCTGTTCAGCCTTTCCTGATGAGCATATCCTCTCACTTCTGGTATCATCCTAGTAAACCTTTTTTGCACCTTCTCCAGTGCCTCTATATCTTTTTTATAATATGGAGACCAGAACTGTTCACAGTACTCCAAGTGTAACCAAGGTAATTCATCCTTCCCTTTCTCATAGGAAGTCTACTGTTCCATCTCTCCTGGTATCCCTAGGCAGCCTGTTGCTCCACGACCAGTTATAGTCATACAGTCCAGTTTGATTATTAATTCTAAACTCTCCAACATGTCCAACAGTGTACAATTTTGGTCATCTCATTTCAAAAGGAACATACATGCATTGGTGATGGTGCAGAGAAAAGGAATAAAAATAATCTCATGTATAAAGGGGATGAACTACGACCAAAGATGAGAGGAGCTTAAATTCAATAGTCTGGAAAGGTGGTGATTAAGGGGGGAGGTCTCATCCAAGTGTATATATGAAGTAAGTGAATAGATAAGGTGAAACCAGGCTATTACTTCAAAATGAGGATGAGGGGATATAAATTTAAATTAGTGAAAAGTACATTAAAAAAAAAGAGCCATCAGAAAAAGATTCTTTACTCAAAGGGTGAAAACGTTTAGAATATCGACCTGAGAAGTCAGTAGATTAAAAAACATTCGGTGCTTTCAAAACGCAGTTAGCTGCTAGTCTGAGCTAGTTGATGTAGTACAGCGATGAGCTTCAATGGACCAAATGGTCTTTTCCCATTCAAGTTGTTATATTAAAAAAGTTAAACCACAACACAGCTAAGGGTACGTACCGACAGTTACTTTCTCCTTTAAATGGCTGTTTCAAGAGAGAAATTGAGATTCATTCCCTCTGGATGGAGTGGTTTTATCATATCAGAGTGCTGTAAGAATACTGTAACCTGCAGTTATCCTGGCCCAGCTTCTTCCCCGACCTCCCGACAGCAAACCCTCCGCTGCAGGGTCCGCCCAGTGACAACCCCCCAAACTAATACCAAAATGCTCTGCCTCCTGCCAACTCCTCTCTCATGTTCCCTGCGAGCAATGTGTCCCAGTCTCCCCAGTACCTGTGAGTGCACTGTATTTTGTTCCTAAAATCCAAACTGGCTCTGTTGTTTCTGGAAAGTCTTCAAAATCGCCAAACCTCAAGGTGTCGTATGTTAGAGTAGCTAGGAAGAAATAAAAAAAAACTAGTTACAGCATCAATCTACTGATGGATTCTGCAGATGAACACAGACACTCCCAGAATTTCCAATCCTCTCATTTTCTCCCCCCACCCCCAACTACCCTCCGATTTTCACCCCTTCCTTCCTGAACGCACTAACTCGTAATAGGCTACATTGTCAGCCAATAAGGATGCTCTGTCAGCTTAAGATGCTATACCTCATTTATATATCTAATAACCTTACTTCCTGTTCCACGATTTTTCAGTGACACCTTTACAGATCAGCATTTCTAAGTTAGTTGACCTACATGTCAACACTTCAATATCATCTAGACTATTACAGCATGCAGGCCTCCTGATACTGGTTGCATGGCTGCATTTATATTTACTTGCATTGTATCCTCCTCCTCCTCTTCACCAATACTTACCTCCAGCCTTTGGCCCCAGCCTCCCTCAAGCCGGTTTTGAGGTATGGGAGAAAGATGGGATGGGATGAGGGGACTTTGGGATATAAGGGTGTGAGATAAGAGAGATGGAATGAAGGGGAGCACATGGGGACAGCACAGAGGGAGGGAACAACATGTGCTAGAAGAGGAAATGGGGTGAGTGGATGACAAAGGGTAAGGTACCACAGTAGAGCTGTAAAGAGAGTGGGAGCAAGGGGGTAATGGACAAGGGACAAGCAAAAGGGGAAAGGTGAAAAGGGAGGTAGCTGGAGTCAAGGAATTGCAGGAAATTGGAGGGACAGGGAAGGGAATTTGGGGGAATAAAGAGGGGTGAAGGGGCATAGCAGTAATGGTCAAAAGGCGACAGGGGCGAGGTGTTGAGTGAAAAGGGTAGGCAATGAGACGGAATGTGGGTGGAAACATCAGACAAGGTGGCTGGTGTGTCGTCCCCTTCATATTGCTTTTTGCCCTGGTCAGATCCTCCCATGACTCATTACCCACGTCCCATGACTCATTACCCATGTCCCATCATCTGTGATCCAAATGCCAACCTGCAGCCCTGTTCCGATCCATCCACCCCCACTCAAAAGCACAAATCAAACAGAAACAGACAGACAATTAGAAAGGGAGAGCACAAAGCAAAGACAGAGAAGCAGAACTGTATACAGACAGAAAACTAAAAAAAACAGAAATACAACAAAAACAGATAGAGGTGAAGGAGCACACACATGGATACACCTGCTCTGTGACATGAAAACAAGTCAGGTTAGAGAACATATTCTCTGACTCACTGTGGGCAACACAATGGTAGATCTGCTAATAATGTTAAAAATCTTGCATATTAGTGTGCACTTCCAGTGTCATACTTTGTTGATAGCACCCTTAATTGTTATAAAATAGCATATCCTTTGACTTGTCAGCAAAACCATCTGCTAGTATCCAGTAAGTTGGGTAGGGTAATCTAACAGTTATGGTATTGGACTAGCAGAGAAACATAGAAAATAGGAGCAGGAGTAGGCCATTCAGCCCTTCGAGCCTGCTCCGCCATTCAATATGATCGTGGCTGATCCTCTATCTCAATACCATATTCCCGCTCTCTCCCCATACCCCTTGATGCCTTTTGTGTCTAGAAATCTATCTAGCTCCATCTTAAATATATTCAGTGACTTGGCCTCCACAGCCTTCTGTGGTAGAGAATTCCACAGGTTCACCACCCTCTGAGTGAAGAAATTTCTCCTAATCTCAGTCCTAAATGTCCTACCCCGTATCCTGAGACTGTGACCCCTTGTTTTGGACCCCCCAGCCAGGTGAAACATCCTCCCTGCATCCAGTCTGTCTAGCCCTGTCAGAATTTTATATGTTTCAATGAGATCCCCTCTCATTCTTCTAAAGTCGAGTGAATACAGGCCGAGTCGACCCAATCTCTCCTCATACGACAGTCCTGTCATCCCAGGAATCTGTCTGGTGAACCTTCGTTGCACTCCCTCTATGGCAAGTATATCCTTTCTTAGGTAAGGAGACCAAAACTGCACACAATACTCCAGGTGTGGTCTCACCAAAGCCCTCTATAACTGCAGTAAGACATCCTTGCTCCTGTACACAAATCCTCTTGCAATGAAAGCCAACATACCATTTGCCTTCCTAACTGCTTGCTGCACCTGCATGTTTGCTTTCAGTGACTGGTGTACAAGGACACCCAGGTCCCTTTGTACATCAACATTTCCCAATCTATCCCCATTTAAATAATACTCTGCCTTTCTGTTCATAACTTCACATTTATCCACATTATACTGCATATGCCATGTATTTGCCCACTCACTCACCTTGACTAAATCGCCTTGAAGCCTCTTTGCATCCTCCTCACAACTCACAATCTCACCTAGTTTTGTGTCATCAGCAAACTTGGAAATATTACATTTGGTTCCCTCATCCAAATCATTGATATATATTGTGAATAGCTGGGGCCCAAGCACTGATCCCTGCGGTACCCCACTAGTCACTGCCTGCCACCCTGAAAAATACCCATTTATTCCTACTCTCTGTTTCCTGTCTGTCAACCAATTTTCAATCCATGCCAGTATATTACCACCAATCCCATGTGCTTTAATTTTTCACACTAACCTCTTATGTGGGACTTTGTCAAAGGCCTTCTGAAAATCCAAATAAACCACATCCGCTGGTTCTCCCTTATCTATTCTACCAGTTACATCCTCAAAAAACTCCAGTAGGTTTGTCAAACATGATTTCCCTTTCATAAATCCATGTTGACTTTGTCTAATCCTGTTGATATTTTCTAAGTGTCCGTTATCACGTCCTTTATAATAGACTCTAGCATTTTCCCTACTACTGATGTTAGGCTATCCGGTCTGTAGTTCCCTGTTTTCTCTCCCTCCTTTTTTAAATAGTGGGGTTACATTTGCCATCCTCCAATCTGCAGGAACTGTTCTATAATCTATAGAATTTTGGAAGATGACAACTAATGCATCCACTATTTCCATGGCTACCTCTTTTAGTACTCTGGGATGCAGATGATCAGGCCCTGGGGATTTATCGGCTTTCAGTCCCATTAATTTCTCCAGCATTATTTTTTTTACTAATACTAATTTTCTTTAATTCCTCCTTCTCACTAGATCCTTGGTTCTCTAGCATTTCTGGGAAGTTATTTGTGTCCTCTTCTGTGAAGACAGAACCAAAGTATTTGTTTAATTGCTCTGCCATTTCCTTGTTCCCCATGATAAATTCTCCCGTTTCTGACTGTAAGGGACCTACATTTGTCTTCACTAATCTTTTTCTTTTTACATACTTGTCGAAGCAATCCAGAGGTTTTGGGATTAAATCCCACCATGGCAAGTTGTGAAGTTGAATGTGTGGACTGGCACCAGAAAAAATGACCATGAATGTTGTAAAAACCCAACTGATTCATTAATGTCCTTCAGAGAAGGGAACCTGCTACCCCCCTACCTGGTCTGGCCTACATGTGGCTCCAATTCCACATGACATAGTTGATTTTGAATGCCCTCTGGGCAATTCGGGATGGACAATGAACTGCATTTCCTGTGTTGCCCACCTCCCAAGAATAAAAAACTCAGGCAATGCATTGTTTTCCAAGAACAGGAGTGTTATATCATACAATGCACAATGTATATTTGGCTGGTATGGCCACAAAATCTAATTGTTATCAAGTAAACCTGGGGCGCAGGTCAATCAGAGTTGGTTTGGTAATGGGAATGTGCAATGTTAGATCAGAGTTTAACTGTTCTTTAGACTGCAAGTTAAAACGCAGAATGAAATGCCCAGCTTGCATTCTCTTTTTTTTGTACTGCGATTGTTAAGATTTGTTTTACGTCACAGGCTGCATTAGGTCTCACTTCTGCGTTAATAAAAGTATCTTTTGTCTGTGGAACAGATTCTCAGTATATCCCAAATGACTGCCTTTCTACTTTTAAGAATTAATTTTGAAAGAACTTTTCACGAGCCAAGTCAGTTGCAAGAAATGTTCTTAAAATAAATTTGCCTATAATTGTGACAGAAATGTGACAGGGGGAGAATGGGTTGACAGGTAAATGTGCACACAAGTACTGTTTTGTTATACCAATAGTGGATTTCAACATTGCAGATCTTGTGGCTTTGCAGCAGAGAACTAAAAATTGTTGCAATCGCGGTGGGCACTGTGATGCGGCAGCAATGGTGCGAGCTCTGGTTGGGAAGCATGGGTTATAGTGTGTTAAGGAGTTAAAATGGCAAAAGTGGGGAGTACGATATTGGAGGATTTGAGCAGCTGGAGTCTGAATTCTTGGAGAATAGGTTTTGAGATGATCTGGGGAAATGGGAGTAATGGAGTTTGATACGATGTATTGGATGGAGGTGTTGAGGAGTGGAAGCTTGGGATGGGCAGGGTTTTCAACTTTTTCCAATATATTACCAATTACCAAGTTGTCAGCCGTGACACTCTCGCCTCTGAGTCAGAAGATCAAGGGTTTAAGTCCCACTCCAGAGGCTTGAGCACAAACTCTAGGCTGACACTCCCATGCTGTACTGAGGGGGTGCTGCACTGTCGAAGGTCGCCTTTCTAAGAAATTAGCATATGACAACTACAATTCATAAATTTTAATCATAGTTCAAATTTCTTCTACCTGGTTGACCGATTTGTCAAACAGTTGCAAGAAATTTGAATTAAGGGACAAATTTAGAAAGTCTAACAAAGTGAGTAAATGCAACAGTACATGATAGGCAGGAAATGTGCATTAGATGTATTGATTATCATATATAGAGATAGGTAATGAGCCTCTGAATTGAATTATTTTTCTGCCCCATAACTCATATTTCTGTTGAAAGGTTTGAGGACACAGGATACTATGCATGGAAGTTTTTCAAGAGCTATTTTAAGCTGATCAATTGTGCAGCATAAAAGACAAAAATAGGACAGCTAGCAAGTAATTTCAGTCAAAGGGCATACAAGGTACTTCAAAATATTAGCAGGTATTGTCACGAGGGTGTTTGCTACATGGAGGGCAAGCTGCAGTCGAATGGCAGTTCTTCTAGGGCAATGGAGAGAAGGGAAGAAGTGAGTTTAGTCAGTATGGGCGTGCCATTCAAATCTTTGTGAACACCTTTGTAAATGTACAAAGCATAAGGATTCTCCTGTAAAGCAAACTTTTCTGCATGTGGGACCACTGAAAATATCGACATACTTCCAGTGACCCCTTGCTAATCTCTGAAATTCAGCATCAATTATCAATCAAAGCAAAAAAAACCATCATTGCAGAAAAGAGTTTTAAAATTAGTATACAATAGAAATAAGATGCTATTAAGTTAGCAAATACAGAAATCTGATGAGTTCGCTGTCTCCTGACATCCCCTTTGGGCTTCAAGACCCTCCCAGCTTTTGAAAGCCAACACTATAACCGACACTATTAAAGAACCACTTTCAACTGTCAAAGAATTCCCATTATTCCAATTAGCTTGTATCAATGTAGATCCTACGAAAAGAAGTAAGAGATTTGAAGAGTGTTTTCCCTCATTTCATCTCAAAATGTTACAGTGGTGCAGGCTTCTTACTGAAATCAGGACACTAAGATGCAACTGAACGAATGTGTTAATTCACAGGAACATAAGAATTGCTAGACGAAAAAACGTTCATCCAGTTCACAACGATAATGGAGCTATTGACTAATCCAAGCAATCAATATCTAAGTCTACAACAGACCCACACGAGGCGAGGAAAACCCCCAGTGGATAGCTCTGGGAACCATAGATTCAAAGTCGCCTGTTCCTCCCAAGCATGCTACACTTACCATATATCATGTTTCAAATTATTCATCTACTGTGTCCCAAAATATTATTTGCTGAAACAAATGTAACTAATTTGCATTTGAATGAATCAGTATTAACTGCTTCCACCGTCTCCCTAGGGAGTCTGTTCCATAGATTGACCACTCGCTCACTGAAATAATGTTTCCGCAGATTAGTTTTGAATTTAACCCCTTCAAGTGCAGGCTGTGTTCTTCTGTACTGGTCAAGGTGAAACAGCTGGTCACGGTCTCACCTCCTGACTCCCCAAAGCCTTTCCACCATTTACAAGGCACAAGTCAGGAGTGTGATGGAACACTCTCCACTTGCCTGGATGAGGGCAGCTCCAACAACACTCAAGAAGCTTGACACCATCCAAGACAAAGCAGCTCGCTTGATTGGCACCCCATCCACCACCGGCACACTGTGGCTGCAGTGTGTAACATCCACAGGATGCACTGCAGCAACTCGCCAAGGCTTTTTCGACAGCACCTCCCAAACCTGCGATCTCTACCATCTAGAAGGACAAGAGCAGCAGGTACATAGGAACAACACTACCTGCACGTTCCCTTCCAAGTCACACATCATCCTGACTTGGAAATATATCGCCGTTCCTTCATCGTCACTGGATCAAAATCCTGGAACTCCCTTCCTAACAGCACTGTGGGAGAACCAATTAGGCAAGGGCAATAAATGCTGGCCTCGCCAGCGACATCCACATCCCATGAACAAATAAAAAAAAACATCAAGGGTGTCAAATGTATGGCTCGCGATACAGTTTCATCCGACGCACATGTATTGTGCTGTGCCTCATGCCTTGGAATGGGACACAAATCTCCTGGGCAATGCTTTAATGGCATTTAACGAGACCTGCACCTTTTAAACTCCGCAAGCACCATTGCAAACCCCCACCCGCCAACCACTCAGTGACCTTTAAGGACCACTGTGGAACTGGAAAAACTAGTTGGAGCTTGCATGGCGCAGGCCCCACCTAGTTTTCCACTCATTTTGCAGAAGGGTCCTGAAATAGGTGCAGGACCCTTCTTTGCATATTTAAATTGATCCAACGCTGATTTCAGGCAGCTGCCAGGAATACCTAAAAAGTGAGGACCAATATGGCAGCAGCTATGCCACCGGCACAGATTAGATGCAGGCCCTCGCGTCCAGAAATTGGTATACATTGCACCCGTTTTACGCCCAAAAAATGTACCAATTTCTACCCCAGTGTCCAAATAACTTTTGCTGAATGTGGCCCAGCCCAAGTGCCAGGATGTTGAATCGGACCCACCATGTAAAATGAGTTTTACATCCCTGGTCTACATTATTTAGTCCCTTTGGAATCCTAAAAACAGCAATCATATCGCCTCTCAACCTTCTCTTTTCCAGTGGGAACATGTCCAATTTACATAATTGCTCCTCATAATCCAATCCCTTCAATCATTCTGGTTGCTCTCTTCTGTATCCTTTCAATAGTTGCAATATCCTTTTTATACTGTGGTGACCAGAACTGGATACAGCCTTCGCAGTGTGGTCACACCAATGATTTATAAAGTGGCAGGATTACCTCACTATTTCAGCTCAATATTGACCTTTTAATACATCTGATTTGCTTCTCACTACATTTAGCATTCTATTTTGCAGAATAAACCCATCATTTTATAATATTAGAGGTCAATTCCTGAAAAGGAAAACAATATTGCAGTTTGCAAACCTCATGTGTCCTACCCCTCCCTCTCTAATTTCTACCACTGATAGCCCCTTTGCCAAGAAGAAAAGAAAAACAAACTGATAAAGACAGACAGAAAGATAAATTGCATTTATATACACCTCCTCATATCCTTGGGACAGCCCAAAAACACTTCACAAGTAATTAATTACTTGTTGGAAGTGCAGTCACTGTTGCGTTCCAGGATTAATGGACTTTTGTCTTAACCCCAAATTGAGGAAGGAATCGCCTAATGCCTCAGTGACATTTCCACTACGCCAACTTTATAAAAAATAACTGAGAGGCTGCCCAGTTTGTACATCTTGGATTCTGTCTACTGTGTGTAATTGGAATGCCAACTCCCATTCGGCACCACACCACACAGAGCACACAGGTCAGAGAATGGCTGGTATGGAAAATAGAAATAGAAGTACAGTGGGAGACGCTCTTCTAAATCTGAAGTTACGGCACATTGCTAGCAGTTTTATCAGTACACTATAGGAAAAATATGCAAGTGAACACGCTTTAATGTTGTGCAATATACTTAATGTATGATATCCTTAACCACCTCAAAGTGCTGCCACCATTAGTGAGACCTCAACCACCAGTGCTTCACTGAGGTGTTATACAGCTTAGAACATCCTCTCCAGATAGATTTTGACCTCCCAAACTGTATTGTTGGGTGTTTTACCACAGTTCAAGTAAATCTACAAAAAATTCACATTGGCACCATTAAATTTGACTGAAATCCTAGTGACAAGAGTGTTTAGTGCCCCCAACCCATGCTACATCCAACCTGGTTTGCTCAATGCCAACACTGTGCGTGCTTGATAAACAGCAGCATATAGAGTACCAAAACAAGGAGGTAATGCTAAACCTAGACAAATCATTGGTTAGACTGCAGTTGGAATATTGTGCACAGTTTTGGGCATTCCACTTTAGGAAGGATGTCAAGGGCACGGAGAGAATGCAAAAGAGATTCATGAAAATGCTACCAGGGATAAGAAGCTTTAGTAATGAGGAGAGACTAAAGAAACTGGGACATATCCCAGTAGAACAGAGAAGGTTAAGTGAAGATCTGACAGAGGTATTCAAAATTATATGGTAAATAGCAAGAAACTATTTCCACTGGTTGGTGAGCAGGTAACGAGCAAATTTAAGACCATCAACAAAGAACAAGGGAGAGGTTAGGTGATTTTTAAAAATATATATATGCAGGGGAGTGTTACGACATGGATTGCCCTACCAGCAGCAGTGGTGGAAGCAGAATCCATAACAGCTGTTAAAAGGGAAGTAGATGAATAATTGAAAAAAAATTTTTTTAAAAGGGTTTGGGAAAAGGGCAGGGGAATGGGACTAAGTGGCTAGCTCTTTCAGAGAACTGACACAGCCACAGTGGTGTCATCTGTGCTATGAAGTTGCAATTAACTGCTCAGCACCACTACACAACTTCTAATAAGAAGAAAAAACTGCAAATACTAGAAATTTGAAATAGAAAATGCTGGAAATATACAGCAGGCTCTTTACCGTGAAAAGATAGACACTGTTTTGGATATAATCCTTCTATTGAATATAAATGCACCTGCTCATTCTCAGTCCACATAAACAGCATAAAACAGAGGCCCCATCTGCCCTCTCAGGGGGACATGAAATATCCCATGGCACTATTTCGAAGAGCAGCAGGGGGTTCCTGGCCAATATTTATCCCTCCACCAACATCACTCGAAGAGGTTACCTCGTCATTATCTCACTGCTGTTTGTGGGACATCGCTGTGCACAAATTGGCTGCTGCGTTTCCTACATTACAAGTGACTACACTTCAAAAAGTACTTCATTGGCTGTAAAGCACTTTGGGATGTCCTGTGGTCATGAAAGGTGCTATATAAATATAAATTATTTCTTTTCTTTAAATAATTTTAAATAGACTGCTCCCATTACCTGAAGGCTAGCAATGCATCGTTTACTTCCATCTGGTGCACCGTTCAAATTACAGGCTTCCTGTTGCCATTATTTTCTTTATTGAGACAGCATCACTGATAGACGGCTTAACAAACACAGTAATTACAATTCACTATTACTGACTACATAAATTAGTGGGCAAAAACAATATAATAGAGTTTTGTATCTGCAGTAAATGTTATGACTCCAATGTCTGCCAATTTTGTTACTTTTTAATTGTTTTCTCCTTTCTAATTGGTGATTAGCAAAAGTAAAAAATAACCAAATTCCATTAAGAAAATTTTGCCAAATAATATTATAGCAAAAAGCATTTCTTGAGACAGCTCCTCATCACCTACGTCGCCCAGTTTAGAATAATAACTTTTGTCCTCTTAAAAGTAGAGAGAAAAATGTGTCTAATCCAGGTATACCTCACTAACAGTGGAGAGAGTCATGATAGAAACATAGAAACATAGAAAATAGGAGCAAGAGTAGGCCATTCGGCCCTTCTCCGCCATTCAAAATGATCATGGCTGATCGTCTAACTCAGTAACCTGTTCCCACTTTTTCCCCATATCCCTTGATCCCTTTAGCATTAAGAAATATATCTCTCTCCTTCTTGACTACATCTAATGATTTGGCCTCCACTGCCTTCTGTGGTAGAGAATTCCACAGGTTCACCACCCTCTGAGTGAAGAAATTTCTCCTCATCTCAGTTCAAAATGGCATACCCCGTATCCTGAGACTGGGACCCCTGGATCTGGACTCCCCAGCCATCGGGAATATCCTCCTTGCATCTAGTCTGGCTAGTCCTGTTGTATTTTTATATGTTATAATGTTAGAAGAATGATCACCTCTCATTCTTCTAAACTCCAGTGAATATAGGCCTAGTCGACCCAATCTCTCCTCATATGTCAGTCCTGCCATCCCAGGAATCAGTCTGGTAAACCTTCGTTGCACTCCCTCCATGGCAAGGATATCCTTCCTCAGATAAGGAGACCAAAATTGCACATAATACTCCAGATGTGGTCTCACCAAGGCCCCCGTACAACTGCAGTAAGACATCCCTGCTCCTGTACTCAAATCCTCTTGCAATGAAGGCCAACATACCATTCACGTTCCTAACTGCTTGCTGCACCTGAATGCAGTAAGTGGAGATGTTACATTAGCTGATGTACAGTTATACAGGGCCTTGGCGAGACCACATAGAAGAATGAGAGGTGATCGCATCGAAACATATAAACATATAAAAACAGGACTAGACAGACTAGATGCAGGGAGGATATTCCCGATGGCTGGGGAGTCCAGAACCAGGGGTCACAGTCTCAGGATACGGGGTATGCCATTTATAACCAAGATGAGGAGAAATTTCTTCACTCAGAGGGTGGTGAATCTGTGGAATTCTCTACCACAGAAGCAGTGGAGGCCAAGTCATTAGATGTAGTCAAGAAGGAGAGAGATATATTTCTTAATGCTAAAGGGATCAAGGGATATGGGGAAAAAGCGGAAACAGGGTACTGAGTTAGACGATCAGCCATGATCATTTTGAATGGCGGAGCAGGCATGAAGGGCCGAATGGCCTACTCTTGCTCTTATTTTTTATGTTTCGATAAGAGTACCCATACTGCACCCCCAGTGCGACATATTTCCATTTCCCAGACCAAGTTTCATCTTTCAAATTTTAAATGGATTCTGGTGCAATTTGTACTTTATTTTTACAAACAGTGAAGAAAGGGCTTAAAGTTCTGGCTCTGACTTGATTATGATGAGAAAGGGCATTTGGTCTCTGATGTACTGTATCTGTCAGCTAAAAATGTAACAATTGGTGAAACTTCCACCTGAAAAATTCACCATGAGGAGATGCACCTTTTCAGATGTGAATTAGCCAGCTATTTTCTAACCAAATCTTAATAATGCACGATGGGAAATTCTGCATATGCTCAGACTGTGCCATCCCACTGAAGCCAATATAGCTCTGGATTAAAATATCAACTTCAAGCCCAGGCTTTTGAGAGAGGCTGAGGCCTTTATGCGAAACATAAATGAAGCTACTCACACACAAGGCAACTTTACAAGCGAGTGAAACACGTACTGCCTGTTTTTATTATGTTAGAACCCTTATTTTTAGCCATACTTGCCAGGTTAAGGGCACAATAGGCAGATAAAACATTTTTGAATCATTAGATTGATTTGTTTTGTCTACTAATTTGCATACATAATAAATTTGTGTAACAGCCAATCCGCTGGAAGAAATTTGCATTGAGGTTGACAAAATTAACTGGAAGAATGTGAATATAAGCCAATTTGCACTGCACAAATTTGAATGTAGGAAATTTATAATAAGCACATCGATGGTGTTTCTTAGTGTACAGAAATCATGCACTAGAGCTACTATTTTTTGATCAGCAACGGACCTCCCAGATATTATTAGTTGCTTATGGTGAGTTGGGAGTAAAATGCTGTTTTATAACATGGGTGTTGCATCACGTAATACAATATATTATCAGGGCACTAATTTAATCACTGAATAAATCAAATTCCATTTTTAACTACATAGTATTTTGGGATCTCTGCTGGTCTTTCCCAGAAGAGGAGCAAATAAACACATGGCTGCATTAATAAAATTAACTTTTACTTTCAATTTAGCAGAAGTATGTCAGCAATTTTTGCAACTCAAAGTGGGAGAAGATGAGAAGGGGCTTGCAAATGGCATCCTCTGTGCATAGCCAGTCTTGATGTCAATCACTATTTCTACAATTAACCTCAACAAAAGGTCACCACAGAGGAAAGTCTGAAAGTTGTTTTTCTCAATAACACCCAAATTAAATGGTTTACATTGTTCTGAGATTTTTATACAAATACCTCACATGCTTTGCACCTTATTCACTCCAAGGGAGCGGGGCTTACAAAGTTGTGTGTGAATGGCCAGCCTTGACCTCAAATCGTAAAAATTTATCATTCAATTCAGATAAGAGTCTCAAAATTCATGGTTGACCCTATTTTCTTCAGATTACAGTAGTGTTTCCCTTAACCACCGCAGCTCGTAAAATCTGAAGAGAAACGTTTTCAATTTGGGCTGACAAGATCGTACTGCTGCAGCCTGGGAAAATGTAGCCTGAGGAAAATAAATATTTGTTCTTCAGTGTGCTTTGGAAGACAAGAGTCAGAAATCCTCTCGTTTGACATATAGCCTTTCAACTGTATTGAGAAACCCCTACTGATGCATGGAGGGAAATTGTGCATGCTCAAACTTGCACCATCTCCCTGCAGCCAACTTCAGGATCTGGGTCAAAGTGTCAATATCAAACCCAAACTTTTGAGAGGCTGAAACCTTCATGTAAAATAATTAATTAAGCTATTCAAAAGGCAAGTTTAACCATATTGTTGTAAAATAGGCTATTTTAAAATGTTACAAACCTTATTTTTAGCTGATATTTGCCAGTGCCAAAAAAAATGGGAAATGCAAAATATTTCAAAAGGTACTTTAAGAACACATACGGCCATATGGCCCCTCGAGCCTGCTCCGCCATTCAGTAGGATCATGGCTAATCTTCTACCTCATCTTCACTTTCCCGCCCTATCCCCATATCTCTTGATTCCCAGTGTCCAAATATCCATCGATCTCAGTCTTGAATATACTCTACGACTGAGCATTCACAGCCCTTTGGGGTAGAAAATTCCAAAGATTCACAACCATCTGTGTGAAGAAATTTCTCATCTCGGTCCTAAATGGCCGACCCCTTACTTGAGACTATGACCTCGAGTTCTAGACTCTCCAGCCAGGGAAAACAGCCTCTCAGCATCTACCCTGTCAATTTCTCTAAGAATTTTATACGTTTCAATGAGATCACCTCTCATTCTTCTAAACTCCAGAGAGTATAGGCACATTCTACTCAATCTCTCCTCGTAGGACAACCTTCTCATCCCAGGAATCAATCTGGTGAACCTTCGTTGCACCCCCTCTAAGGCAAGAATATCCTTCCTTAGGTAAGGAGACCAAAACTGTACACAATTCTCCAGGTGTGGTCTCACCAGAATCCTATATAATTACAGCAAGACCTCCTTACTCTTATACTCCAACCCCCTTGCAATAAAGGCCAACTTACCATTTGCCTTCCTAATTGCTTGCTGTACCTGCATGTTAACTTTCTGTGATTCGTGTACAAGCACACCCAAATCCTTCTGACTACCAACATTTCTTAGTCTCTTACCTTTTAAAAAAAATTCTGCTTTTCTATTCTTCCTACCAAAGTGGATAATTTCACATTTCCCCACATTATACTCCATCTACCACCTTCTCAATCACTCACTTAATCTGTCTATATCCCTTTGCATCCACCTCACAGCTTACTTTCCCACCTAGCTTTGTATCGTCAGCAAACTTGGATACATTACATTTGGTCCCCTCATCTAAGTCACTGATATTGATTGTAAATAGCTGAGGACCAAGCACTCATCCTTGCAGCATCCCACTAGTTAAAACCTGCCAACCCGAAAATGACCAGTTGTTCCTACTCTTTGTTTTCTGTCCGTTAACCAATCCTCAATCCATGCTAATATATTACCCCCAACCCCATGAGCTCTAATTTTGTGTAACAACCTGTTGTGTGGCACCTTATCGAATGCCTTTTGAAAATCCAAATATGCTACATCCACTGGTCCCCCTTTATCTACCCTGCTAGTTACACCCTCAAAAAATTCTAATAGATTTGTCAAACACAATTTCCCTTTCATAAAAGGGTATTGACTCTGCCTAATCATATTATTATTTTCTAAGTGTCCTGTTGCTACATCCTTAATAGATTCTAGCATTTTCCCTACAGCTGATGTCAGGCTAACTGGCCTATAGTTCCCTATCCCTCCTTTCTTGAATAGTGGGGTTACATTTGCTACCTTCCAATCCACGGGGACCATTCTAGAATCTAGGAAATTCGGGAAGATCAAAACCAATGCATCCACTATCTCTGCAGCCACCTCTTTTAGAACCCAAAGAAGTAGGCCATCAGGTCCTGGGGATTTGTTAGCTTTTAGTCCCATTAATTTTTCCAGTACTTTTTCTTTACTAATCTTAATTATTTTAAGATCCTTACTCTCATTAGACCCTTGGTTCCCCGCTATTTCCAGTAGGTTTTTTATGTCTTCTACTGTGAAGACAGATCCAAAATATTTGTTTAACGTCTCTGCCATTTCTTTATTCTCCATTATAATTTCTCCTGTCTCAGCCTCTAGGGGATCCACGTTTACTCTCGCTAATCTCTTCCTTTTTATATACTTGTAGAAGCTATCTGTTTTTATATTTTTTGCTAGTTTATTCTCATTCAATTTTCTCCCTCTATCAATTTCTTGGTCATCCTTTGCTGATTTCTAAAACCCTCCCAATTGTAAGCCTCTTTTAATCTAATACTATTCTTATCTTCTCTAATTAGCCACGGTTAGATCATTTTTCCAGTGCAGTTTTTCTTCCTCAAGGGAATGTATATTCGTTGAGAATTATGAATTATTTCTTAAAACATTCACCATTGATATCTACCATCATATCTTTTAATCTAATTTTCCAATCTACTTTAGCCAACTCGCCCCTCATACCTGTGTAATTAGCTTTGTTTAAACTTAAGACCCTTGTTTTGGGCTTAACTACATCATTCTCAAACTCAATATGAAATTCTATCATGTTATGATCACTCTGCCCCAGAGGATCCTTAACTATAAGATTAAGTATTAACCCTGTCTCTTTACACAATGTTAGATCTAAAATAGCCTGTTCCCTAGTTGGTTCCTCGAAAACTGTCTCGAATGCATTCCATGAACTTGTCCACCAAACTATTTTTGCCAATTTGGTTTGTCCAGTCTATGAACAAATGAATATTCATACGATCATACGTATTAACAGCAGGAGTAGGCCATTCGGCCCCTCGAGCCTGCTCTGCCATTTGATAAGATCTGAAGCACTCAAGCAGGGGAACGAGCCAGGAAACAAGAGGCGGGCAGGCAGCTTGAGGACTCATCTGCTTCAAAATCCAGGAAGCCCTCTCCTCAGGGGCCGAGGCTAATAAGTTTTAAAAAATGTAATACAAGACAATATCAGATACGTAAAGCTAAGTGTACAACACAGAATTATTGGACTTGGTAAATGAACTTAAATTACAATACCCTACTACATTTCACCATAATATATACACCTCGCAGTAGAAGCTGATGCATCCTTAGTACAAGAGGTTTCGCTGCAGCTACAAGAGACCATCAGGAGTAACGCTGTGGTATAAAGGAGTTGAAACTCTTGCCATCAGATGCAGTGGAACTCTCCTGAAGTGAGAGTTTCACTGGATGTGACTGGAGGGCGAGAAACGCTACATCTATTCAAGAGAAGGAAAGCACGTCTCATTTCAGCTGTGGCTAAACTTTTACAGTCCATAATATTGGATGAAATTAGACAACACTTAGAAAGACATGAGCTAACCAGGGACAGTTAGTGTGGGGTTTGCAAAGGGCAAATCACACTCGATTAATATAACAATTTGTTGATGAAGTCAGAGTGTGTAGATAAAGCGAATGCGATGAGTGTTAGGCCACAGTTGGCGTACTGCATGCAGTTCCGGGAAATCCATTATAGAAAAGATACTAGAAACATGAACAGGGTGCAGAAAAGATTCATTGGCGCGATAGCAGGAATGAAAGTATACAGCTATTAAAGTTCACAAAGAGGAGGGGAATCTAATAGAGATTGCCAAAATTTTGAAAGGGTAAACAGTGGAAGATTTTTTTCCCATTAGCTGGCAAATCTGTAATAGTGAGGCATGGATTGAGGATTGTCACTTGAATAAAGGGGGAGATTAGAAGTTTTTTTTCTCTAATAGGGGGCTATTAGAACATGGTATGCTTTACCACAAGTGATTATTGAGGCAGAAACTAAAATTACCGTTTAAAAAGGAATTTGTTAAGTACTTGAAAAGGAAGAATATAAAATAACATGAGGAAAGGGCAGGGCCCTGGGATTAGGGTTGACATCTCAATGTCTGATCAGCCTCTGTGTGCTGTAATTATATGATTCTACTCCATGGAAGCATGTGTGCCACAAAGTATTTCCTCTTAATCTGTCACATGTATTACTGCCCCACACAAGAACTCACAACTTACAGTTCTTTCATTGTTGAAGACGTACGGCTATATTACAGCAGGGCCTTTAAAGCTGCAACAGGAACTCCACTGACATCTTTAAAAAGCGCTTCATAAACAAAAAAAATCCTTCTAATAAAGCCTATTATTAGCAACACAGGATGGGATGAAAGATACAACCTGCACGTCACTGTATGTGCTCCTGAAACTTCCAACATCTCAACATTCTGCTTCAGGACTAGACAGTTCATAACAGAAGGGAACACACACACAGGAAGAGGGTCAATAACAGCCTTCAGTGAAGCCACAATCAAAGAATTGGTACAAAGAACAAGGCCGATGTGCGAGACTAGAGGCTGCCCCCAGACTGAGGCCCATCATCCTTCTTTTGTTAGGTCTTTGCTCCCTATTCACTCATCCTTTCTCAGGCATACACACAGACAAGACATTATGACACAGGCCATTGCTATTGCTGGAAGGCTATGTTTGTAACATATGTTCCTTTTCTATTTCTGTAGGTGTGCCCAGGAAGCCGGCCAGCAGTCCCAGTGGCACTGAAGCAAGGAGCATTTCAAAGCACCCTGCGTCATTCAAACCACCTGTCACAAGCACCAACACAATTACATCTGCGCTGGAGGATTATTGAGTTTGAGGAGGTAGCACAAGGTGAATCACAATATTTGAGTGAGGAGCACCAAGTGGTGCTGGCAGACCCTAGGGATTCGGTTCTCACAGGACCTGCTTATAAAAAGATTGCTGCCTGAGCAAAATTGTTGACTGGAGACATTCGAGTGTCAAAAACACCCTGCAAGGTGTGGCTTAGTAGCATAGAGAAGCCCACCTTGTGCTGGATGCTTCTCTGCAACTATTCTACAATGGAGCACGTGCCAACTCCATCTGCAGCAGAGCCTATGGGGGAAGCGTCTCAAGTCCAATTGGAGCGTCACTTGTGAATGCTCAGACTGCTGTTACAAACACCTTAAGCTGGCAATCTACAAATGGTTCTCTTGTCTAGCTTCCACATGCTGGGGCATTGGATGGTGGGAACTCCGAGGCAAAGTTGCTCCCATGCAAATCAGTAGCCGTGCCTAGCAGCAGGAGCATGGCTGCTCTACACACGATGAGGCTGCTGTCTCTCAAGGTGAGACCACACCTGAACAATCCAACACCCACCTCTCCCCACAAGCAAATAGCAGATGTGCCAGAAAACAGGTGAGACGAGCCAGCACATCTGGCAGAAGCAGCTGCAAAGCCATCTCAGGAACTAGCACAAGGAGGTACAGGGCCAGCTCAATGTCAAGTAGTTCCTACTGAACCCCAGCAGCCAGCCAACACACTTACCCCTTCCACCAAGTCACAGATTAAGAGTAAAAAGACACAGACAACACACTCACTAAAAGGAAGCACCGTGGCAAAAGACATTAACATGGCAGACAATGATAAGGAAAATGAATTGGTTGTACTTTATTTGACATTTGTTCAGAGAGTGTCTTTCTGAAGCTGCAGAATAAAGTAGCAGCAAAGGGTGGGCGCATATGGTAGCAGAGGAAAAGGTTGGTGACAGTGATTTAGACCACTTGATCAGGTACATGTAGACAGAAATGTTTGTTCAAAGGGACCAGTTCAGGCGCTCAGCTGAGTATGTCCTGTGTGCACGCCGAGCTGCACAGGTGCTTTTTATTTTAAAATTTGTTCTTGGGATATGTAAAACACTGGCAAGGCTGCATTTATTGCCCATCCCCAGTTGATTGTTTTTGCAACAGGCTGGCCCACTTCAGGACATTAGGAGTCAACTGTGTAGCATGAAGTTGCATCACATCTAGGCACGTTTCTTCCTTGAAGGATATTAGTGAATCCGTCGAGTTTTTACAACTATCCAGCAGCTTGCACGGTCATTTTCTCTTGTGCTAGCCCACCAATTACCACATTTATTTAATTCACAATTTTCCACGCTGGAATTTGAATTCACAATCTCTGGGTTGCTTGTCCAGCACCATAACCACTATGTTACCACATCTGTTTCTGCAGCAACATCCTCAGTCAGTGTTTGCATCTTACTCTAGCCTTGGTTGTGGGGGGCATCCTCCTCCTCCTCCTCCTCCTCCTCCGACCCGTATGTCTTACAAACTCGTGCAGCAGACACCAAATGATGATTTTGTAAATCCCCTGGTGGGATTAAGCTGTCCTCCAAATCCATCAAGGCATCTGAAGCACTGTTTCAAGGTACCACTGGTATTCTGTGCAAGGATCCCGGTAGCTTTAAGGGCTTCATTATTCCCGACACTCTGCTCTGTTCACAGCTGGTACAAAAGTGTCATTAGCCATTGCGAAAGAGGGTAGCCTTAGTCTGAGGAACCATCCTTAAAGTCCATATTTGCCTTCTAATAAGGGTGGCATAGATGATTGCCTTAGTATGAAGTGGGCATTGGCCTAATTACTGATCAGCTGAATGCCAATATAGTCAAACCCCTTTCTGTTCATGTAGGCCATAGCATTGTGTACACGGGCCCGGGTAGCCATGACCCGCTAGACTTTGGTGCATCCAGCGATGTGATGAATTTGGGTAGCTCTATTACACAGCTGTTCAGTGGGAAAGGTATTGAATGAGTTGGTCCTACTGAACAACGCAAAATGGGCCTGTTTCATATGTCTGTGTACTGCAGATTGGCTTATATTGCAAATGTTCAAGTGGTAATCTTGAAGGGTCTAGATGCCTAAAGTTGAAGGTGGTGGTGACCTTGTGTACTAGTAGTTCTGTTCCCGTGGTGAGGGTAACTGTAGGTTTGTTTACAGTTATGGCGTAGCTCTGCAATTGCCTCCTGCTGAACCTGCGTCTGTAAAGACAGTTTTCCTCTGACAATGGCACATAGATGTAGCTGGGTTTGTAGGGACAGTTGCTTGGGTACGGTGACTGTACACAGTCTGCCTGGCATCCAACCTTGAGTCATCTTCACCCTGTTCCATCAAATTCAAGAGGAGGCAAGCACTAAATAAAATTCCCATGACTTACAGCTTAATTGCAGCAACAATTTATGGAGCAGTCCAGCTTGAAGAAATCATTTCCCAAAAGGCAAAAATGTGACTGGTTCTTAATGGACATTATAAATGGGTTGGCTTAGCACACTGCATCTGTGCAGCATCAACTTGGGATTTCAAGTGCTGTCAATCATTCATTAACACAAAACATGACCGGACAGATGGTCTGAGAAAGCAGGGCAAAGACCAAGGGAAGTCCAGATTAAACTGCATTTATTTCAATGCAAGAAGTCTGATGGGCAAGGCAGATGAACTCAGGGCATGGATGGGTACATGGGACTGGGATGTTATAGCTATTACTGAAACATGGCTAAGGGAGGGGCAGGACTGGCAGCTCAATGTTCCAGGGTACAGATGCTATAGGAAAGATGGAGCAGGAGGTAAGAGAGGAGGGGGAGTTGCGTTCTTGATTAGGGAGAACATCACGGCAGTAGTGAGAGGGGATATATCCGAGGGTTCGCCCACTGAGTCTATATGGGTAGAACTGAAAAATAAGAAGGGAGAGATCACTTTGATAGGATTGTACTCCAGACCCCCAAATAGTCAACGGGAAATTGAGGAGCAAATATGTAAGGAGATTACAGACAGCTGCAAGAAAAATAGGGTGGTAATAGTAGGGGACTTTAACTTTCCCAACATTGACTGGGACAGCCATAGCATTAGGGGCTTGGATGGAGAGAAATTTGTTGAGTGTATTCAGGAGGAATTTCTCATTCAGTATGTGGATGGCCCGACTAGAGAGGGGGCAAAACTTGACCTCCTCTTGGGAAATAAGGAAGGGCAGGTGACAGAAGTGTTAGTGAGGGATCACTTTGGGACCAGTGATCATAATTCCATTAGTTTTAAGATAGCTATGGAGAATGATAGGTCTGGCCCAAAAGTTAAAATTCTAAATTGGGGAAAGGCCAATTTTGATGGTATTAGACAGGAACTTTCAGGAGTTGATTGAGAGAGTCTGTTGGCAGGCAAAGGGACGTCTGGTAAGTGGGAGGCTTTCAAAAGTGTGTTAACCAGGGTTCAGGGTAAGCACATTCCTTATAAAGTGAAGGGCAAGGCTGGTAGAAGTAGGGAACCTTGGATGACTCGGGAGATTGAGGCCCTAGTCAAAAAGAAGAAGGAGGCATATGACATGCATAGGCAGCTGGGATCAAGTGGATCCCTTGAAGACTATAGAGATTGCCGGAGTAGAGTTAAGAGAGAAATCAGGAGGGCAAAAAGGGGACATGAGATTGCTTGGGCAGATAAGGCAAAGGAGAATCCAAAGAGCTTCTACAAATACATAAAGGGCAAAAGAGTAACTAGGGAGAGAGTAGGGCCTCTTAAGGATCAACAAGGTCATCTATGTGCGGAACCACAAGAGATGGGTGAGATCCTGAATGAATATTTCACATCGGTATTTACGGTTGAGAAAGGCATGGATGTTAGGGAACTTGGAGAAATAAATAGTGATGTCTTGAGTAGTGTACATATTACAGAGAGGGAGGTGCTGGAAGTCTTAACGCGCATCAAGGTAGATAAATCTCCGGGACCTGATGAAATGTATCCCAGGACGTTATGGGAGGTTAGGGAGGAAATTGCGGGTCCCCTAGCAGAGATATTTGAATCATCGACAGCTACAGGTGGGATGCCTGAAGATTGGAGGGTAGCAAATGTTGTGCCTTTGTTTAAGAAGGGCGGCAGGGAAAAGCCTGGGAACTACAGACCGGTGAGCCTGACATCTGTAGTGGGTAAGTTGTTAGAGGGTATTCTGAGAGACAGGATCTACAGGCAGGGACTGATTAGGAACAGTCAGCATGGTTTTGTGAGAGGAAAATTATGTCTCACGAATTTGATTGAGTTTTTTGAAGGAGTAACCAAGAAGATAGATGAGGGCTGTGCAGTAGACGTGGTCTACATGGACTTTAGCAAAGCCTTTGACAAGGTACCGCATGGTAGGTTGTTACATAAGGTTAAATCTCACGGAATCCAAGGTGAGGTAGCCAATTGGATACAAAATTGGATTGACGACAGAAGACAGAGGGTGGTTGTAGAGGGATGTTTTTCAAACTGGAGGTCTGTGACCAGCGGTGTGCCTCAGGGATCGGTGCTGGGTCCGCTGTTATTTGTTATTTATATTAATGATTTGGATGAGAATTTAGGAGGCATGATTAGTAAGTTTGCAGATGACACCAAGATTGGTGGCATTGTGGACAGTGAAGAAGGTTATCTAGGATTGCAACGGGATCTTGATAAATTGGGCCAGTGGGCCGATGAATGGCAGATGGAGTTTAATTTAGATAAATGTGAGGTGATGCATTTTGGTAGATCGAATCGGGCCAGGACCTACTCCGTTAATGGTAGGGCGTTGGGGAGAGTTATAGAACAAAGAGATCTATGAGTACAGGTTCATAGCTCCTTGGAAGTGGAGTCACAGGTGGATAGGGTGGTGAAGAAGGCATTCAGCATGCTTGGTTTCATTGGTCAGAACAATGAATACAGGAGTTGGGATGTCTTGTTGAAGTTGTACAAGACATTAGTAAGGCCACACTTGGAATACTGTGTACAGTTCTGGTCACTCTATTATAGAAAGGATATTATTAAACTAGAAAGAGTGCAGAAAAGATTTACTAGGATGCTACCGGGACTTGATGGTTTGACTTATAGGGAGAGGTTGGATAGACTGAGACTTTTTTCCCTGGAGAGTAGGAGGTTAAGGGGTGATCTTATACAAGTCTATAAAATAATGAGGGGCATAGATAAGGTCGATAGTCAAAATCTTTTCCCAAAGGTAGGGGAGTCTATAACGAGGGGACATAGATTTAAGGTGAGAGGGGAGAGATACAAAAGGGTCCAGAGGGGCAATTTTTTCACTCAAAGGGTGGTGAGTGTCTGGAACGAGCTGCCAGAGGCAGTAGTTGAGGCGGGTACAATTTTGTCTTTTAAAAAGCATTTGGACAGTTACATGGGTAAGATGGGTATAGAGGGATATGGGCCAAGTGCAGGCAATTGGGACTAGCTTCGTGGTATAAACTGGGCGACATGGACATGTTGGGCCGAAGGGCCTGTTTCCATGTTGTAAACTTCTATGATTCTATAACACATCTTCAGCCAGGAATGCCGAGTGGATGATCCATCTCAGCCTCCTCCCGGTATCCCCACCATCACAGAAGCCAGTCTTCAGCCAATTCAATTCACTCCACGTGATATCAAGAAATGGCTGAGTGCACTGGATACAGCAAAAGCTAAGGGCCCCGACAACATCCCGGCTGTAGTGCTGTAGACTTGTGCTCCAGAACTAGCCGTGCCTCTAGCCAAGCTGTTCCAGTACAGCTACAACACTGGCATCTACCCGACAATGTGGAAAATTGCCCAGGTATGTCCTGTCCACAAAAAGCAGGACAAATCCAATCTGGCCAATTACCGCCCCATCAGTCTACTCTCAATCATCAGCAAAATGATGGAAGGTGTCGTCGTCAGCGCTATCAAGCAGCACTTACTCACCAATAACCTGCTCACCGATGCTCAGTTTAGGTTCCGCCAGGACCACTCGGCTCCAGACCTCATTACAGCCTTGGTCCAAACATGGACAAAAGAGCTGAATTCCAGAGGTGAGGTGAGAGTGACTGCCCTTGACATCAAGGCAGCATTTGACCGAGTGTGACACCAAGGAGCCCTAGTAAAATTGAAGTCAATGGGAATCAGGGGGAAAACTCTCCAGTGGCTGGAATCATACCTAGCACAAAGGAAGATGGTAGTGGTTGTTGGAGGCCAATCATCTCAGCCCCAGGACATTGCTGCAGGAGTTTCTCAAGGCAGTGTCCTAGGCCCAACCATCTTCAGCTGCTTCATCAATGACCTTCCCTCCATCATAAAGTCAGAAATGGGGATGTTCGCTGATGATTGCACAGTGTTCAGTTCCATTCCCAATCCCTGAGATAGATAATGAAGCAGTCCATGTCCGCATGCAGCAAAAGCTGGACAATATCCAGGCTTGGGCTCATAAGTGGCAAGTAACATTTGCGCCAGATAAGTGCCAGGCAATAACCATCTCCAACAAGGGAGAGTCTAACCATGTCCCCATGACATTCAACTGCATTACCATCACTGAATTCCCCACCATCAACTTCTTGGGGTCACCACTGACCAGAAACTTAACTGGACCAGCCACATAAATACTGTGGCTACAAGAGCAGGTCAGAGGCTGGGTATTCTGTGGCAAGTGACTCACCTCCTGACTCCCCAAAGCCTTTCCACCATCTACAAGGCACAAGTCAGGTGTGTGATGGAATACTCTCCACTTGCCTGGATGAGTGCAGCTCCAACAATACAAGAAGCTCGACACCATCCAGGACAAAGCAGCCCGCTTGATTGGCACCCCATCCACCACCCTAAAAAACATTCACTCCCTTCACCACCGGTGCACCGTGGCTGCAGCGTGTACTATCTACAGGATGCACTGCAGCAACGCGCCAAGGCTTCTTCGACAGCACCTCCCAAACCCGCGACCTCTACCACCTGGAAGGACAAGGGCAGCAGGCACATGGGAACAACACCACCAGAACGTTCCCCTCCAAGTCACACACCATCCCCACTTGGAAATATATCACCGTTCTTTCATTGTCGCTAGATCAAAATCCTGGAACTCCCTACCTAACAGCACTGTGGGAGAACCTTCACCACATGGACTGCAGTGGTTCAAGGCGGCTCACCACCACCTTCTCAAGGGCAATTAGGGATGGTCAATAAATACTGGCCTCGCCAGCGACGCCCACATCCCATCAACGAATTTTTAAAAATTAGGCATTTAAATAAAAGTTCCTGCGGGAACAATCAGTGCTGGTGGTGCACCAGGTTCATCATCTTGGGCAATGTGCAAAAATATTTGCCTCGATGCCGACAGGCAGGTGTACACTTTTATGCCACGAAAATGTGAATATAGATGATGATTGAATACAGTACGTAATGATAATCAGAAATGTACATGAATGAGAATTATACTCAGAGCCAGCCTTAGTTCGGTGGTAGCAGTCCTGCCTCCGAGTCAGAAGGTCATAGGTTCAAGCCCCACACTAGGATTTGAGCACATAATCTGGAATTGCACTCCAGTACTGAGGGAGTGCTGCATTGTCAGAAGTGCAGTCTTTCAGATGAGATGTTAAACCAAGGCCCCATCTGCCCCTTCAGCTGGAAGCGAAAGATCCCACGGCACTATTCAAAAAGAGCTGGGGATTTCTGCCAACGTTCTAGCTAACATTTATCCCTCAACCTCATTGCAGTTTGTGGGACCTTGCTGTGCATAAATTGGCTGTCACGTCAGCCTATAAAACAAGTGACTACATTTCAAAAGTAACTCATTGGCTGTAAAGCACTTTGGGACCTTCTGAGGCCATGAAAGGCACTAAAAAAACATACACATATACACAGGTTCCATCTTTCTTTATAGTCAGGATATGAATGAGGATCAAACATAGCGTTTCCGCATGTGAAAGATCTGTTGATGAGGACCAAGTAAAACATACGATTGTTTAATCCTCATCCATACTTCGTCCTCCAAAGGTTACAATTGGTATATCTGCTCATAAAATGAACATATTCTTGCCTCCAGAAATGAATCATGGGTATACTCATACCATCCATTACACCTTTGCTCCCCAGTTGAGCAGGCTTCCAACACTCACTGTTTAAGCTTATAAATGAAGAATGGTCTTTTGAACAAGGTACTGAAGGGTGACCAGCACCCATGGAACTGTATCCTAGCGAGTATCGCTATCTTCAGGAGAGGAGAATAAAAAGAGGGCCTCTGCACATGAGGGAGCTATAGACGGTGGCCAGGCCTGCAAGCTAATTCCACAGGTAGAAGGTACGTTTGATGTACGTTTGCGTGAGTGCTGAACTCACACACCTCACACAAAGGTGATTCTAGCGCAGAGTGATCCGCAAGCTATTCAACTATAATGGGCTTTACAGCGGAGGATTCTGTCCTCACTCGACACACATCGCAGCAAAGACACTGACTGGCGATCAGGATTGAAAACCTTGGTGATTCCCACTCCAAAAAGAGCTTGGAAGAGAGGGGGAGGGGGTTCTGAGGCCAATTATAGCACTCTACCACGGCCCTGAATGAGATCAGCTAACTCAGCACAGACTGAGGAACAAACTTGGAACCTTCCTATTTTGTATGGTTTAGCTATTCACAGCTTAACCAGCTGGGTATTTAGGGGAGCCCTCACCAATGAAATGTGTGTACTTATTGGATTATTTTTGATTGGCAGATTTTTTATTAGACAGGGGTATCAAGGGATATGGATCAAAGGCAGATAAATGGAGTTGGAATAGTCGAGTTTGGAGGTAACAAAAGCATTGATGAGGGTTTCAGCAGCTGATGGGCTGAGGCAGGTGGAAGTAGGCAGTCTTTGTGATGGAGAGGTTATGGGGCCATATGCTCATCTCAGGGTTAAATAAGATGCCGAGGTTGCGAACAGTCTAGTGCAGCGGCTGGGGAGCAATTCAGTGATGGAATTAGTGGCCAGGGAATGGAGTTTGTGGCAGGGGCCGAAGACAATGGCTTCGGTCTTCCCAATGTTTAATTGGAGGAAATTGCGGCTCATCCAGGACTGGATATTGAACAAGCAATTTGTCAATACAGGGTCGAGAGGGGTGGTAGTGAGGTAGAGCTGGGTGTCGTCAGCACGAATGTGGAATCAGACGTCATGCTTGCAGATGATGTGCCGAGGGGCCGCATGTAGATGAGAAGGAGGAGGGGGCCAAGGATAGATCCTTGGGGGACTCCAGAGTTAACAATGCAGGGGTGGGAAGAGAAGCCAATGGAGGAGATTTTTTAAAAATTCATTCATGGGATGTGGGCGTCGCTGGCAAGGCCAGCATTTATTGCCCATCCCTATTTGCCCTCGAGAAGGTGGTGGTGAGCCGCCTTCTTGAATCGCTGCAGTCGGCTGCAATTCTCTGGCTATCAATGGATAGGTAAGAGTAGAACCAGGCGAGGGCATCCCCACTAAGCTGGACAACAGTGGAGAGACTTTGGAGGAGGATGGCACGGTTCACCATGCCAAAGGCTGCAGAGAAGTTGAGAAGGATGAGGAGGGATAGTGCACCACAGTCACAGAGGATGACATTTGTGACTTTGGATAGGGCCGTTTCAGTGCTGGGATAGGGGCGGAAAACTGATTGGAGGGGTTCAAACACGGAATTATGGGAACGATGGATATGGGAGGCAACAACACGTTCAAGGACTTTGGAGAGGAAAGCGAGGTTGGAGACGAAGCAGTAGTAAGCAAGGGCAGAGGGGGTCAAGGGTAGGTTTTTAGATGAGGGGGTCATGACGGCAGATTTGAAAGGGAGGGGGACAGTACCTGAAGAGAGGAAACCGTTTATGATATCAGCTGGCATGGGGGGCCAGGAAGGGAAGCTGGGTGGTCAGCAGTTCGGTAGGAATAGGTTCGAGAGAGCAGGAGGTGGGTCTCATGGACAAGGTGAGCTTGAAGAGGCATGAGGGGAGATAGGAGAGAAACTAGAGAAAGATGAGAGTTCCAGGCTAGAGCAGGGGGCAACTTTGGGGGAAGATTGGCTTGGTGGGCTAGGGGAAGGGAGGAATGTGGCAGAGGCAGCTGAATGGACGGTCTCAATCTTAGTGACAAAGAAATCCGTGAACTCATCGCACTTGTTGTTGGAGGTGAGGGTGGAGGGGGCAGTGGAGAAGGGTTTAAGGAGATGGTTGGTAGTGGAGACGAGAAGCCGGAGGTTACCTTTGCAATCCAGGATGATCCTAGATGAATTTTTTGAGCCACAGCTTTTCACTATATTTATAAATGACTTAGATGAAGGAATAGAGACACGTATATCTAAGTTTGCTGACGACACTAAGTTAGGTGACACAGTAAATAGTGTAGATGGGAGCCGAAAGTTGCAAAGGGACATTGATAGATTAAGTGAGTGGGCAAAACTGTGGCGGATGGAGTTCAATTTGGGAAAGTTTGAGGTCATCCACTTTGGACCTATGAAAGATAGATCAGAGTATTTTCTAAATGGCTAGGAACTCTGGATAAGCAGAGAGATTTAGGGGCCTAAGTACAGAAATCACTAAAAGCTAGTCGACAGGTTTAAAATATAATCAAAAAGGCTAATGAGATGTTGGCCTTTATTTCAATAGGGCTGGAATACAAAGGGGTGGAAGTTATGTTACAGCTGTACAGAGCTTTGGTTGGAACCCATTTGGAGATACTGCGTGCAGTTCTGGGCACGGCACCTCAGGAACGATATATTGGCCTTGGAGGGGATGCAACGCAGATTCACTAGAATGATAATGGGGCTAAAAGGATTAAATTACGAGGACAGGTTGCATAAACTAGACTTGTATTCCCATTAATATAGAAGATTAAGGGGTGATCTAATTGAGGTGTTTAAGATGATCAAAAAAGAGTTGATAGGGTAGATAGAGAGAAACTATTTCCTCTGGTGGGAGAGTCCAGAACACGGGGCATAACCTTAAAATTAGAGCTAGGCCGTTCAGGGGTGACGTCAGGAAGCACTTATTCACACAAAGAGTAGTGGAAATCTGGAACTCTCTCCCCCAAAAAGCTGATGAGGCTGGAGGGTCAATTGAAAATTTCAAAACTGAGATTGATAGATTTTTCTTAGGCAAGGGGACTGAGGGAAATGGAACAATGCGGGTAAATGGAGTTAAGATACAGATCAGCCATGATCTAATTGAATGGCAGAACAGACCTGAAGAGCTGAATGGCCTAACAGACCTGAAAGGCTGAATGGCCGACTCCTGTTCTTATGCCCCTATCCTGGAGTAGTGAGCCCTTTTGGCAGAGAAGAGCAGGACCCGATAATGTTTTAGAACTGCCAGTGAATGGCTAAACCGGTTGTATGCCATATACATTCAACTCGCCGCCCCTTGGACTTAAGATGGTAGCTGTACCTTGGGAAATGACCAGGGTGGGAGAGAGCAAGGATTTTACTGGGGACCAGGGCATCAAAGGTGGAGGTGAGTGACTGATTGAGCAGCTTGACAGCTGCAAAAGTATCATGATGAACGGAAGGCCAAAGGCTAGACAGTTGGGAGTTTGAAAGTGCCGTTGTAAGCGACTGGGGGAGAGATTTTTCCAGGAACGGATGCAGAAGGAAACTTCAGTCACCAATGTCCTCGGGGCAACTAGGGATGGACAATACACAAGAAATAGGAGCAGGAGTAGGCCATATGGCCTCGCGAGCCTGCTCCGACAATCAATAAGATCATGGCTGATCTTCTACCTCAACTCCACTTTCCCGCCCTATTCCCATAGCTCTTGATAGAAACATAGAAAATAGGAGCAGGAGTAGGTAATCCAGACCTTCGAGTCTGCTCCGCCATTCAGTATAATCATGACTGATCCTCTATCTCAATACCGTATTCCCGCTCTCTCCCCATACCCCTTGATGCCTTTTGTATCTAGAAATCTATCGAGCTCCTTCTTAAATATATTCAGTGACTTGGCCTCCACAGCCTTCTGTGGTACAGAATTCCACAGGTTCATCACCCTCTGAGTGAAGAAATTTCTCCTCATCTCAGTCCCAAATGTCCTACCCCATATCCTGAGACTGTGACCCCTCGTTCTAGACCCTCCTGCATTCCAGTCTGTCTAGCCAGGTCAGAACTTTCAACGAGATTCCCTCTCATTCATCCAAACTCGAGTGAATACAGGCCTAGTCGACCCAATCTCTCCTCATACGACAGTTCTGCCATCCCAGGAATCAATCTGGTGAACCTTCGCTGCATTCCCTCTATGGCAAGTATATCCTTTCTTAGGTAAGGTACTGCACACAATACTCCAGGTGTGGTCTCACCAAGGCCCTGTATAACTGCAGTAAGACATCCTTGCTTCTGTACTCAAATCCTCTTGCAATGAAGGCCATACCATTTGCCTTCCTAACTGCTTGCTGCACCTGCATGTTTGCTTTTAGTGACTGATGTACAAGAACACACAGGTCCCTTTATACATCAACATTTCCCAATCTATCACCATTTAAATAATACTCTGCCTTTCTGTTTTTCCTTCCAAAGTGGATAACTTCACATTTATCCACATTATACTGCATCTGCCATGTATTTGCCCACTCACTCAACTTGTCTAAATCGCCTTGAAGCCTCTTTGCAGTCTCCTCACAACTCACAATCCCACCTAGTTTTGTGTCGTCTGCAAACTTGGAAATATTACATTTGGTTCCCTCATCCAAATCATTGATATATATTATGAATAGCTGGGGCCCAAGCACTGATCCCTGCGGTACCCCATTAGTCACTGCCTGCCACCTCTCTTGTTTCCTGTCTGTTAACCAATTTTCAATCCATGCCAGTATATTACCCCCAATCCCATGCGCTTTAATTTTGCATACTAACCTCTTATGTGGGACTTTGTCAAAGGCCTTCTGAAAATCCAAATACACCACATCCACTGGTTCGCCCTCATCTATTCTACCAATTACATCCTCAAAAAAACTCCAGTAGGTTTGTCAAACATGATTTCCCTTTCATAAATCCATGTTGACTTTGTCTAATCCCATTGATATTTTCTAAGTGTCCTGTTATCACATCCTTTATAATAGACTCTAGCATTTTCCCTACTACTGATGTTAGGCTAACCGGTCTGTAGTTCTCTGTTTTCTCTCTCCCTCCTTTTTTAAATAGTGGGGTACATTTGCCATCCTCCAATCTGCAGGAACTGTTCCATAATCTATAGAATTTTGGAAGATGACAACCAATGCATCCACTATTTCCATGGCTACCTCTTTTAGTACTCTGGGATGCAGATTATCAGGCCCTGGGGATTTATCGGCTTTCAGTCCCGTTAATTTCTCCAGCACTATTTTTTTTTACTAATACTAATTTTCTTTATTCCTCCTTCTCACTAAATCCTTGGTTCTCTAGCATTTCTGGGAAATTATTTGTGTCCTCTTCTGTGAAGACAGAACCAAAGAATTTGTTTAATTGCTCTGCCATTTCCCTGTTCCCCATTATAAATTCTCCCGTTTCTGACTGTAAGGGACTTACATTTGTCCTCGCTAATCTTTTTTGTTTTACATACTTGCAGGAGCTTTTACAATTCGCTTTTATGTTCCTTGCAAGTTTACTCTCATACTCTATTTTTCCCCTCTTAAATCAATCTCTTGGTCCTTTTTTTGCTGAATTCTAAACTGCTACCAATCCTCAGACTTGCTACTTTTTCTGGCAACTTTATATGACTCCTCTTTGGATCTAACACTATCCTTAAATTATTTTGTTAGCTACGGTTGGGCCGCTTTTCCTTGTGTTTTTGCACCAGAAAGGAATGTATAATTGTTGCAATTCATGCATTCATTCCTTAAATGTTTGCCATTGCCTATCCACAGTCATGCCTTTTAATGAAGCTTCCCAATCTATCATAGCCAACTCACTCCTCGTACCTTTGTAGTTTCCTTTGTTTAGATTTAGGACCTTAGCTTCGGATTGGACTAGTTCACTTTCCATCTTAATGAAGAATTCTATCATGTTATGGTCACTCTTCCCTAAAGGACCCCACACAAGATTATTAATTCACCCCTTCTCATTGCACAATACCCAATCTAGGATAGCCTGTTCCCAAGTTGGCTCCTCAACATACTGGTCTAAAAAACCATCTCATACACGCTCCAGGAATTCATCCTCCGCAGTATTATTGCTAATTTGGTTTGGCCAGTCTATATATAGATTAAAGTCCCTTATTGTCCAAAAATCTATTGATCTCAGTCTTGAATATGCTCAATGACAGCCCTCTGGGGTACAGAATTCCAAAGATTCACAACCCTCTGAGTGAAGAAATTTTTCCTCATCTCGGTCCTAAATGGCCGACCCCTTTATTTAAGACTATGACCCCAAGTTCGAGACTCTCCAGCCAAGGGAAACAGCCTCTCAGTATCCACCCCGTCAAGCCCTCTAAGAATTTTATACATTTCAATGAGACCACCTCTCATTCTTCTAAACTTCAGAGACTATACGCCTATTCTACTCAATCTATCCTCATAGGCCAACCCTCTCATCTCCTCACTCCCAATCAGCAGCACCATGCCTCTGATGGACACCTCCCTGTGACCGAGATCTGTACAAAGGTTCATGGTTGCAAACCCACATCTTGCCATGCTGCAGTTTCCTTAGAAAGTTAATATTGACGTCAAACATAAACATTGTGCAAATGGAGAGGACACGGGGCGGGCGAGGACACGGGGCGGGCGAGGACACGGGGCGGGCGAGGACACGGGGCGGGCGAGGACACGGGCGGGCAAGGGGGGGCGAGGACACGGGCGGGCAAGGGGGGGCGAGGACACGGGCGAGCACGGACACGGGCGGGCGAGGACACGGGCGGGCGAGGACACGGGCGGGCGAGGACACGGGCGGGCGAGGACACGGGCGGGCGAGGACACGGGCGGGCGAGGACACGGGCGGGCAAGGGGGGGCGAGGACACGGGCGGGCAAGGGGGGGCGAGGACACGGGCGGGCAAGGGGGGGCGAGGACACGGGCGGGCAAGGGGGGGCGAGGACACGGGCGGGCAAGGGGGGGCGAGGACACGGGCGGGCAAGGGGGGGCGAGGACACGGGCGGGCAAGGGGGGGCGAGGACACGGGCGGGCAAGGGGGGGCGAGGACACGGGCGGGCAAGGGGGGGCGAGGACACGGGCGGGCAAGGGGGGGCGAGGACACGGGCGGGCAAGGGGGGGCGAGGACACGGGCGGGCAAGGGGGGGCGAGGACACGGGCGGGCAAGGGGGGGCGAGGACACGGGCGGGCAAGGGGGGGCGAGGACACGGGCGGGCAAGGGGGGGCGAGGACACGGGCGGGCAAGGGGGGGCGAGGACACGGGCGGGCAAGGGGGGGCGAGGACACGGGCGGGCAAGGGGGGGCGAGGACACGGGCGGGCAAGGGGGGGCCGAGGACACGGGCGGGCAAGGGGGGGCCGAGGACACGGGCGGGCAAGGGGGGGCCGAGGACACGGGCGGGCAAGGGGGGGCCGAGGACACGGGCGGGCAAGGGGGGGCCGAGGACACGGGCGGGCAAGGGGGGGCCGAGGACACGGGCGGGCAAGGGGGGGGCCGAGGACACGGGCGGGCAAGGGGGGGCGAGGACACGGGCGGGCAAGGGGGGGCGAGGACACGGGCGGGCAAGGGGGGCCGAGGACACGGGCGGGCAAGGGGGGGCCGAGGACACGGGCGGGCAAGGGGGTGCGAGGACACGGGCGGGCAAGGGGGTGCGAGGACACGGGCGGGCAAGGGGGTGCGAGGACACGGGCGGGCAAGGGGGTGCGAGGACACGGGCGGGCAAGGGGGTGCGAGGACACGGGCGGGCAAGGGGGGGGGCGAGGACACGGGCGGGCAAGGGGGGGCGAGGACACGGGCGGGCAAGGGGGGGCGAGGACACGGGCGGGCAAGGGGGGGCGAGGACACGGGCGGGCAAGGGGGGGCGAGGACACGGGCGGGCAAGGGGGGGCGAGGACACGGGCGGGCAAGGGGGGGCGAGGACACGGGCGGGCAAGGGGGGGCGAGGACACGGGCGGGCAAGGGGGGGCGAGGACACGGGCGGGCAAGGGGGGGCGAGGACACGGGCGGGCAAGGGGGGGCGAGGACACGGGCGGGCAAGGGGGGGCGAGGACACGGGCGGGCAAGGGGGGGCGAGGACACGGGCGGGCAAGGGGGGGCGAGGACACGGGCGGGCAAGGGGGGGCGAGGACACGGGCGGGCAAGGGGGGGCGAGGACACGGGCGGGCAAGGGGGGGCGAGGACACGGGCGGGCAAGGGGGGGCGAGGACACGGGCGGGCAAGGGGGGGCGAGGACACGGGCGGGCAAGGGTGGGCGAGGACACGGGCGGGCAAGGGGGGGCCGAGGACACGGGCGGGCAAGGGGGGGCCGAGGACACGGGCGGGCAAGGGGGGGCCGAGGACACGGGCGGGCAAGGGGGGGCCGAGGACACGGGCGGGCAAGGGGGGGCCGAGGACACGGGCGGGCAAGGGGGGGCCGAGGACACGGGCGGGCAAGGGGGGCGAGGACACGGGCGGGCAAGGGGGGCGAGGACACGGGCGGGCAAGGGGGGGCGAGGACACGGGCGGGCAAGGGGGGGGCGAGGACACGGGCGGGCAAGGGGGGGTCGAGGACACGGGCGGGCAAGGGGGGGCGAGGACACGGGCGGGCAAGGGGGGGTCGAGGACACGGGCGGGCAAGGGGGGGTCGAGGACACGGGCGGGCAAGGGGGGGTCGAGGACACGGGCGGGCAAGGGGGGGCGAGGACACGGGCGGGCAAGGGGGGGCCGAGGACACGGGCGGGCAAGGGGGGGCGAGGACACGGGCGGGCAAGGGGGGGGCGAGGACACGGGCGGGCAAGGGGGGGGGCGAGGACACGGGCGGGCAAGGGGGGGGCGAGGACACGGGCGGGCAAGAGGGGGCGAGGACACGGGCGGGCAAGGGGGGGTCGAGGACACGGGCGGGCAAGGGGGGGTCGAGGACACGGGCGGGCAAGGGGGGGCGAGGACACGGGCGGGCAAGGGGGGGGCGAGGACACGGGCGGGCAAGGGGGGGCGAGGACACGGGCGGGCAAGGGGGGGTCGAGGACACGGGCGGGCAAGGGGGGGCGAGGACACGGGCGGGCAAGGGGGGGGGCGAGGACACGGGCGGGCAAGGGGGGGGCGAGGACACGGGCGGGCAAGGGGGGGTCGAGGACACGGGCGGGCAAGGGGGGGTCGAGGACACGGGCGGGCAAGGGGGGGTCGAGGACACGGGCGGGCAAGGGGGGGCGAGGACACGGGCGGGCAAGGGGGGGCCGAGGACACGGGCGGGCAAGGGGGGGGCGAGGACACGGGCGGGCAAGGGGGGGGCGAGGACACGGGCGGGCAAGGGGGGGGTGAGGACACGGGCGGGCAAGGGGGGGGCGAGGACACGGGCGGGCAAGGGGGGGGCGAGGACACGGGCGGGCAAGAGGGGGCGAGGACACGGGCGGGCAAGGGGGGGTCGAGGACACGGGCGGGCAAGGGGGGGTCGAGGACACGGGCGGGCAAGGGGGGGCGAGGACACGGGCGGGCAAGGGGGGGGCGAGGACACGGGCGGGCAAGGGGGGGGCAAGGACACGGGCGGGCAAGGGGGGGTCGAGGACACGGGCGGGCAAGGGGGGGCGAGGACACGGGCGGGCAAGGGGGGGCGAGGACACGGGCGGGCAAGGGGGGGGGGGGCGAGGACACGGGCGGGCAAGGGGGGGGGGGCGAGGACACGGGCGGGCAAGGGGGTTGCTCAGGACAGGTCACGGTGCGTGGTCGGGGCACGGACAGGGCGGGGCGAGGCGGGCCTTGCTCTCGGAGACAAGTTACGGATCCCCTTTAAACCATCAGAGACGCTGCACTGACCCTCCAGCGGCGCATCAGCTGACGGAGCAAAGCCTGTCACAGGGTGTCAGCTGGGAGAAGGAGTGGGCCAGACACCGGGTGCAGCACTGCTGCGGACACAAGCACCATCAGCAGCGCGAGGGGAGCAGACAGTCCGCGCCAGCAATAAGCAGCGACAGGCCGGCCTTCGGTTGCCCCTCGAAACCCAAACAGAAAGGGTCCCGGGCCTACCTGCATCCATTGTGGACAATCCGCTGTCGCCCGGCCCGGCCCTGCCACACTCCAAGCTGACGGCAGCAACCGCCTGGCAACGCTGATTGACAGCTTCCGAAGACCAATCGGAACAGCGGCTACGCGGAAACGGCACCGCCCCCTCCAGTGGGCGTGGCCCTGCGCGGATGTGGTTGCGCGGCAGCTTACGCCGTTGGCTTTTTTTCTCCTCCCTCTTTTGGTCGGGAGTTCCGTTACGGCCATCTTGTCATACGGAAAGGAAAAGATTCTCTCGCGGTTTTATTGAAATGATCAGTGATGAATGCGCGGAGTCGCCGAGGAACCGTTATGTTTATCAAAAGGGTGGAATGTGCAGCACGAAGTGTCGTATTTACTTCAGTTCCGAGCAGCTCCCGGGAACGGTGGACGGCGCCATGTTGCTGTACGGCAACCCCAGCGGCGGCGTTGAACAGTTCAGAGTGGAGAGGTGACGCCGCGGCCATCTTGTTGTACGGATGTTGGAACTCTGCTATTGCTTCTTGACTGGGACAAGTGTTTGGTAGATTTCTGTCTGTTTATTTATCTGGAAAATGGTGATATCGTGTTCAGCTCACTCCTGTACCAACAGGCAGGGTAAAGTAGCCAAGTCTATCTCATTCCACAGGTGGGTGTACTATGCAAGATCAGGATTGTCTCTCTTTTTTGCAGTGTTCTATTTATTCCACTTTTAAAGATATTCCCCATGCAAAATCATTTTCTTGTAGTTTAGTTTCAAATTTTATTTCCAAAGCCCATTGTATCTATTGCATTTTTGAGTTGAGTCCAACACGCATGGTAACCCATCAACACGTTTAAGAATCACCAAACTGAAATCTATGGAAGCTCATCACCATATTTAAGAATCTCCAAATCAAGCTACTGCAAAATCCCCACAGAGTTTTTGTTGCACAATGTGAAGTCGAAACTTTCTTCCCATAAAGACACCCCACGACAAACCTGTTTCCAAAGAACTATGGGGCAGTTAACAGCCAAGGCTTAAATGTGTGCTGGGGTATTGCTGGAGTTAAACTACACAGTACTAGCATAGAGCACTGGTATCATGGTTTAACACTCCAGCCCTTTCAAACCGCACCAGAGGATCATAAGGTTTTCAATTTGAATCTTCCATTGGGGCAAACATTTTTTTAAAAAATTGGAATGATCCGATATGCACTAAATGGACCCCTCGGGTTGCACAAAGTTCTCATGACAACAGTCTCACGTGTAGAATTGTGTAACAGCTGAGGTTATATTCTGCTCTGTATGTAGTCCTCACAATACAAAAATGTAACATTTTTTGCCTTAAGAATTGAGATATAACACGAAAATAGTATTGAAATGTATTTATGACCTGTTCATTTGAGTCAACTTGTTGGATAAATCACTCATCCCCAATTCCCCCTCCTATTTCTCATCTACATGCTGCTCCTCGGCGACGACATCTGAAAACACGATGTCAGTTCCATACGTACACTGATGTTACCCAGCTCTACCTCACCACTACCTCTCTCGAACCCTCCATTGCCTCTGATTTGTTATGCTGCTTGTCCGACATCCAGTATCGGATGAGCAAACATTTTCTCCAATGGGAAAATTGAAGCTATTGCCTTTGGTCCCCGTCACAAACTCTTTTCTCTAGCCACAGACTCGATCCCTCTCCCTGGTCACTGTCTGAGGCTGAAACAGACGTTCTCAATGTTGGAGTCCTATTTGACCCGGAGCTGAGCTTCTGACCCCATATCATCTCCATCACCAAGACCGCCTACTTCCACCTCTGTAACATAGTCCGTCTCCATCCCTGCCTCAGCTCATCTGCTGCTAAAATCCTCATCCACGCTCAATTATTCCAATGCTCTCCAGGCCAGCCTCCCACCTTGCACCCTCCATAAACTTGAGCTCATCCAAAACTCATGTCTTAACTCACACTAACTCCCGTTCATCATCACCCTTGTGCTCCCTGACCTACATTGGCTCCCAGTCCAGCTGTGCCTCATTCTCATCCTTGTTTTCAAATCCTTCCGTGGCCAAACTCCTCCCTATCTCTAACTTTCTGCAGCCCTATAACCCTGCGCTCCTCCAATTCTGGCCTCTTGCGCATCCTCTATTCCCTTCATTCCACCATTGTCAGCCGTGCCTTCAGCTGCCTAGGCCCTAAGCTCTGGAATTCCCTCCCTAAATCTCCGCTGCTACAAATGGGATAGCCAGGTGGTGAAGGATAGAATACTAGAGCCTGGTCTTCAGTTGCTTCCAAGCCTTTAATCACAGAGCTCAACATTACACACCCTCCTATAAATGGATACGAGAGTCACCAATTGATGCCCACCACCTGAATACAATTAACACTAATTGATAAATCACATACAATTAACAGATTCCTTTCTCTAAATAAAATTTTAAAAATTAAACTTTATATATACGATACAAACAAAATTTCAAAAAAAAACTTCCATGCTCTGTACGACTTACACTATTCAAAACATGACATTGTGAGGCGACCCTTCTCCAGGACCCCTAATAATTTCTTCGTACATATATTTCTTTTAGTAAAACAATCCGACAGTTGATGGCTTGAATCCAACCATTTAATTTGAGAGATTTCCTTTCTCTCCAGCATTTGTTTCAAGCCAGCAGAGCTGTGAGAGCTTTTCTCACTCACATTTCTCGTAGCGTGTACATCATCCCACAATGAACGATTATCTACATAACATTCAATGGGTATACTATCTTCAGTACTCCCACTGTACAGGATGTCACTCAAATTATTTGCCAAATAGAATCCCATATCCACTGTGTCTTCAAAAGCCAGTGTTTCAGCAGCCAGAGTACTTTTAACAACCTCTCTTTTTTTCTTAGCTTCCCAAGCTAAAGGATAACATTTCTCATTCTCACCCACAAGAAACACTGTGAAACCAGCTGCACTAGAATACCCATCAGGAAGATTAGTATGTGAAGCATCGCTAAAGACAACTAGCTTCATTTTCTTTGGGTCACCTCAGGATGGGAATTAAGCACACATTTATATATATTTAATTTTTGTAATGTTTTATTTGCCCTTAAAACATTCTCTACCATGGGATGTTTCATTGAAGTACTTAACTCCAACACATCAAAACTAGCATCTGGTCTAGTCTGAGTGCACAACCAGTTCAACTGACCAATCGAGCTCCGTAATTGCTCTGTCTCTTCTTTAGATATAACCTCACCTTTCTGTGATGACCAAGTACGATTCACCGGGATGGGAGTAACACTCTCTAAATCGGACTGTTGATTTAAAGTTATACCAGACCCACTCTGCTCAATATCTGAACCAATATATTTAAAAGCCCCACAGGCCTGACTCCCAATTGACGAATTTCTCACATTCCACAGTACCACCCCATAAGAAATCATCAACATGCATCATGAAGATGCCTGAAAGTTTTCCGTTATGGTACCAATAAAACATTGTGGGATCTGCTTTTAGTTGAACACAATCTCTATTTTCAGCAAAACAGATCCCAAAAAATACCACACCCTGGAAGCACCATTCAGGTCATAGAGGCATTTGTTTAGTTTCCATAGTTTTCCTTCCGCATCTGCTGCCTCATTAGGCGGTTTCAGAAACACTTCTCTCTGAAAAGTATCACCCTGCAGAAATGTGGCTTTTATGTCAATTGACCTACATTCCCATAAATATTTTGCCAAAAGAGCCAAAAAGATTTTTAAGATTACCTTTCCAGCAGTGGGAGAATCTACTCGAACATCTGTATCACCCAGTTTCTCTTCAAAACCCCGAGCTACGAACCTCGCTTTAGCCTTAAAGTCCTATCTGCAAGGACTTTCAGTACAAACCCATCTATGCAACAAAGCTGGTTGACCCTTATTTGTTATCTCAGAATAAACTCCAAATTCTTTCCAACTATCTAACTCCCTTTGTTTTGCCTCTCTTACTCGTTTATCCTCAAGTTTATTGGCAGCCACCAAAACTTCATGATCATGAGGACTTCTGCTTCTAGTTCAGTTACGTGACTGTTCTGTGGTCTTTGTTTCATTGTCTGACCTAGTCAAGCTACGTCTTCTAGTTCCACTTCTATGTCTGTAGGGATTACTACAGCGAGATCTCCCTCTTTCATCTCGAGCTCACGATCGCTTTCTGATGTGAGATTCACTTCCAGACTCCCTATCACTACTTGCACTCCGCTTTCATACTCTCCACTCTTTTACCCCATTCTGCCAGTCCATGGACCTCGCTGCATGGCCATCATCCTGAACATTCAACCAATATTTAAACCAGTAGCTTTGCCCGCACGTCCCAAAATTGTTGCATCTCTCCATTCATTAATCCCTTCTGGAACATATAGCACCCGTGTACCTACTTTGGGTAATTGTTCTGTGGATTTGATAGCTCTGACATGTGCTTCTTCATTATTGACATTACCACTGTCCAGCCTTTGATCTACCTCAGTCTGTGCCTCAGGAACCTCATCAAAAAAAATCATTAGTATCTAAGGCACAAGGTGCCTCGTTTACTTCTATCAACTGCTCAGAGTCTGAGATTTTACAATTGATTCCAATTAATCATGAGGAATGAACGTTAACAGTTTGATTACCATGTTGGACAAGTATCATCATATCATCGTGACCTGTTACCTTACCAGGCCTTTCCATTCCCTATGGCCCTCTCTTTTATAGTATACCAAATCTCCTGAATTGAACTCGGTCTCAGATGGTCTAATACGATGCCTCAGTGCTCTATGAATTTTCTCTGATACCTCAGTCTTGATAAAAGCCTCTCTCCCTGCTTGTATAGCATTTAAATGCTCAGAAAAAATGGCACTAATTGTAGTACCTTCTAGAGCAGGAGGATTATCAGAAAGAACAGAAGGTAATTTGGGATTGCGCCCATAGACTAGTTGGTAAGGGCTATATCCTCCAATCATCTGAAGAGAATGCTTTGCATGAACTGCCCATGCTAGGGCAGTTGACAATTTACACTCTGTTTGATCAGTCAAAATGTTATGCACCTTGCTCTCAATCACAGCATGATTCCTTTCACAAAGACCGTTGCGAAAAGGCTCTCAGCTGCTGTATTCATGACAATTATATTCATATTCTCACACATATCTTTGAACTCTGCGTTAACGAATTCACCTCCATTATCGGTCAAAAACTTTGCTGGTGTCCCAAGTCCAGTCCCTACCCCTTTTTTTCATAATTTTATCTAGAATCTGAACACCTTCTCCTTGCTATATATTAGTGTAGAAATACTAAATCTCATAGCCAGGTCAATAAAATGCAAGATGAAAAAGTTTCTGTCTTTGTCCCATACCTTTAGATCCACGGCAACTACCTCATTAAAGTCACGTACTAATGGAACACTTACAATAGGATATGGGGGCGTCCGTCTATACTTCTTACAGATAGCACAGTTCTCAATAACCTCTTCTATTAGCTGCGTATACTCCTCATCAACTACACCTGCATCTTTAAATTAGGACTACCTCTGGACTAAGCAACCAGTCATGGAAATAGGTTGTGCCCATAGGTCTTGTCCAAGCCCTCCATCAGTCAGCTGTCAGTGAGTGTGTTCGAACTCAACCATTCTGAATTACATGAGCACCTATTATTCCTTGCCTCAGTGTTGTTCCCTGCTTAGCCAACAGGAGGTTTACTGTATCAGACAGGTAGATACAAATAGAGCATTTTGTCGAACAGTTACATTGGTATCGTATCCTGTTTGAATATTTAACAATTGTAAGTTTTCATTATTCAGGCATAGGTGGGAAGATTTAATAAAATAATGTTAATACTTACATTTATATAGCACCTTATCACAAAACATCTCAAAGTACTTCACACAATGAATTACTTGAAGTCGAGTAATTTATGTTAACTTGGATACGGTTTTGCCTGGATACAGCATGTTGGAGATTGGAGTATAAATCATTCAAAAAATTTACGGCTAACAGAGTTTTGGAAAGCAAAATTAAATGACTAGGCAAATGAGATTAAAATCGTATCCTAAAAAAAAAGGACAAATTCCTTTATTACAACTGGCACATTAACAAGCTAAGCTAGGCCAGCACTCCAGGCAGGCTGACTGCATGGTGCAGTGGGTTAGGAACCTGAGTTTTTTTCCTCTCTTATCCTTATCGCTTGATGCCATTAATACTTGTCTAACATGCTGATGGGAAACATCAGGTTTTATTCAGGGGATACAATAATGTCCTGACTGGGTAAACTGTAAATCATCCAATTTCCCAAAAATGATCGCCTCATCGTGTTCCATGTCAAGTTTCATTTTTGCCTTTTTCATGGAAGGTTTACCCAAAAGCATCGGTATCTGACTAGAGACTACACCCGTACTTGTAAAATGGCTTACTCCAGCTATCTTGCATGGAATTACCACTCTCTCGAGTGACCTCAAGGTGTTGTCATCTCCAAACCTAAAACATGTAGAACTTTTATATTCCTTAACCTTGCCTCGATCCTCACTACTTAGTGAATCAAGATAACATTATTTTATTAAATCTTCCCACCTATGCCTGAATAATGAAAACTTACAATTGTTAAATATTCAAACAGGATACGATACCAATGTAACTGTTCGACAAAATGCTCTATTTGTATCTACCTGTCTGATACAGTAAACCACCTGTTGGCTAAGCAGGGAACAGCACCGAGGCAAGGAATAATAGGTGCTCATGTAATTCAGAATGGTTGAGTTCGAACACACTCACTGATAGCTGACTGATGGAGGGCTTGGACAAGACCTATGGGCACAACCTATTTCCATGACTGGTTGCTTAGTCCAGAGGTAGTCCTAATTTAAGTGGTTGGTTCTGATAAATACCCACTTGAGACCATCTACCCAGGGACACTTGAAAAATAAAAGTAGTTGAGAAACAATGGGTGAAACTTTGAACTTGGGTGGGTGTGTTAACACACGGTCGATCCACAACCACCCGCTTTACGCCCTGCCAAAGTTGAAAGTTCCGCCCTATTTTTTCTCGTATTTTTCTGTGAGGTAGTTCATAGAATCATGCAGCATAGAAGGAGGCCATTTGGCCCATTGTATCTGTGCCGGCTCTTTGAAAGAGCTATTCCCTATTGAAAGTTACGATTGAATCCACTTCCACCACTCTTTCAGGCATTCCAGATGCTAACAACTCGCTGTGTAAAAATGATTCTCCTCATTCCCCCTCTGGTTCTAATTATTTTTGTGCTGATCAAGGGCAGTGCGGAATATGGTAGGGGCTGATGCCACGCACTCTGCTCCATTAATGTGCTTTAACTCTACTGACATTTATTTTCTACTCCAGCCACCCTTGTGGCTTCTCCAGATGAGATCTTTAATTTGGTGCTGAATTATGGGCGGTTTTGATCTATGGGCCTAGGCTCCACAAACTTGGTCATTTTATTCAAGACCTTAATAGCTGTCGCAGAGACATTCCTCCCATCAGTCTGGGCTGAATTCCAACACTGGTCCAGGAAGTGAAAGAATATGCTTCAAACTGACTGCGTCGCCCAATCCCAGTGCTTTGGCCTTTTGAAAACTTAGGAAAAGGAGTGGGCCATTCAGCCCCTCGAGCCTGTTCCGCCATTCAGTTAGATCATGGCTGATCTGTATCTTAAGTCTATTTACCCGCCTTGGTTCCATATCCCTTAATACCCTTGCCTAACAAAATTCTATTGATCTCAGTTTTGAAGTTTTCAATTGACCCCCAGCCTCATCAGCTTTTTGGAGGGGGGTGGGGGGGGTGGTGAGTTCCAGATTTCTTGTGAAGAAGTGCTTCCTGACATCACCCATGAATCGCTTAGCTCTAATTTTAAGGTTATGCCCCCTTGTTCTGGACTCCCCCACCAGAGGAAATCGTTTCTATCCACCCTATCAAATCCTTTAATCATCTTAAACACCTCGATTAGATCACCCCTTAATCTTCTATACCCAAGGGAATATAAGTCTAGTCTAGAAAACCTGCCAGCACAGAGTGTGGCGTCAGAGAGCTTGGCATCTGAACTTCACTGCTCTGTATCAGTACTTCTACCTACGCATGGTCAAGCTGGCACTGGAGAACAGCACTTGTCAACTTTATTTTTAAAAAATTGTTCAAGGTATTGGAAGTGTAATTGTATTACATTTTTTTATAGAAACAGAAGGCTACAACAGAGAGGGTTATTGGATGGCATGGCTGTTCTTTGTTATCAGTGGCTTTCTGTTTTCTCTGCCAGGTTCCCTTTGAAAGATGCCAAACGTTTAGCAAAGTGGATCAATGCTGTTGGGCGGACTGACTGGAAACCAACCAAGTTTTCCTTCTTGTGCAGTGCTCACTTCACCAAGGACTGCTTTCAAAAGCGTCAGGAGGACCAGCATCGGCTCCTCAAACCCAATGCCGTTCCTTCCATCTTCCACTTCTCCGAGCGCCAGAAGACAGTAGACAGAAGACGCAATAGCTGCCAGGGTGCAGCCAAAATACGGCTGACTCTAGTCAATCAGGAAAGGACTTCAATTGGCTACTTGGCCTGTGAACCACTGGACGATGAAACAACTGAACCCCTTAAACCCAGTTTTGTAACTGCGGAGAGTGAACACGCGCTTGAGAGAATCTCTGAGTTGGGTGAAAGTGGTGCCACTTTCCCTGCTTCCTCAGTGGCAGGAGTTTGCACAGTTGCTGATCAACGGTGCACTCTGAAGTCCGAGGACAGCGAGGCAACAGTTGATGAACGACTGCTGATTGACGGCACTGTTCCATTTCCCGACGATGCTACTCCATCCGCCTCCGGTGCACGCAAACTAATCAATTCACTGCATTCTTACTGCTTGTCTCCGCCGCACAGTGCCTTCCTCAAAGAGCAAGTCATGAAGAAGAACACCGAGCTCAAGATCCTGAGACAGCAAAGCAGTCAGGTTGTGAAGCGAGTAAAAAGACTAGAGGGGTTAATCCGTAAACTTCAGGAAACCAATTCCACACTAGTACGGTGCTTTCTGCCTCAGGATCATGGTTAGTGAAAGTCTATGCTTATTCAATGCTTACAATGAATGGGCATCTAAACCCACAAATGTGTGTTCATGAGACCTAAAATTTCACTTTTGACGAACTATTTTCTCCAAGGCTGAGAAGTTCCTGACCCCAAATTCAATCTTTGGTTTAGCTCCAAAGAAATGTCAAGCATGGTGACCCCACTACCACATTCCTCCATATATTTACTGTAGACCAGAATTAGCTTACAGCTAGGAGTTTGTGCCTTATGCCCACATTCTCTCTCTAGGCTCACACATGGGATGCTGCCAAGAGTGACCACTTGGAGAGAGGTACTGGAAGACTTCCATTGCCTGTGGACCCATTAACCAACAAGTCACCGCTTTTCAGTCGAGAATCCCCACACTCACTGTCTAAGTTCATACATGAAAAATAGTCACTTGTGTTTTTAAATCAGCATCTGATTGAGCTATCCTGATGCCTCCAAGATATATGTAAGACTCACTGAACCCTTCTCTTTTGAAAGAGTGATACAGGGTTATCTACTGTTACTCATCCTAATCAATCTCTTCATCAGTGATGTATAGTATGGCATCGTAAAGGACTGACTCAGGGTGTCTGTTCCAAGCATTTCTGAAAGAATTTTAGGATCCATTTTCACAGATGATAATGTGTCATTGAAGGATTCTCCCGGGGGCCTCCTGTGCTCTAACATCATCTTGAACAATGAGCTAACCAGTGGAGATGATGTGGTGGATGCCACAAGTATAAGGATCGGAAAATACAGGGGGTGTCCCAATTGTTCATTCATATCAATACCTGAGGGCTTGCTTACTTACCAGTGACTGCACTTCAAAAGTAATCCATTGGATGTAATTTGCTTTAGCATGCCCTGTAGATGTGATCAGGCTCGTATAAAAATAGCAAATTCTTTCTGGTGAATGCCAACTTTAGCCTGGACACAGCACTGAACTGGTCTGAGAAGGCCAGTGGGCATTTTTAGTCTGTCTTGTCTTTCTTCAATGATAGCAAAGTCCCATTGCAGTTAAAGTTTGTGACATACAGTAAGTATGTGCAAACAGTTCTCCTTCATCACTCAGAATATCTAAGTTTGCCATAGCAAAGCTTCCTTCAACCCATTTGTGAGGCTCAGGATCATGTTGTAAATTGCTTTGGCATGCCCTGCGAAAAAGATTTACAAGGATGACGCCAGAACTGAGAGGGTATACCTATCAGGAAAGATTGAGCTGGCTGGGGCTCTGTTCTCTAGAAAAGAGAGGACTGAGGGGTGACCTGATAGAGGTCTTTAAGATTATGAAAGAGTTTGATAGGGTAGACGTGGAGAAGATGTTTCCACTTGCGGGGAGACCAGAACTAGGGGCCGTGAATATAAGATAGTCACTAATAAATCCGATAGGCAATTCAGGAGAAACTTCTTTACCCAGTTGTAAACAATTTTACAACACCAAGTTATAGTCCAGCAATTTTATTTTAAATTCACAAGCTTTCGGAGGCTTCCTCCTTCGTCAGGTGAACGATGTGAAACCCAGAGCATGGAAAGAACGTGGAACTCGCTACCACAAGGAGTAGTTGAGGCGAATAGCATAGATGCATTTAAGGGGAAACTAGATAAGCACATGAGGGAGAAAGGAATAGAAGGATATGTTGATGATGTTGGATGAAGTAGGGTGGGAGGAGGCTCATGTGGAGCATAAACACCGGCATGGACCAGTTGAGCCGAATGGCCTGTTTCTATGCTGTACATTCTATTTAAGTTGTGAGATGGATTCATGGCAAACGAAGGAAACGGGGAAGGCTGTGGCCAACACTGGCCTATCTGTCACTCAACAATCGGCTCCACAATAGACACCTCTCTTTGTCCAAGTCCCTCCAGTGTAGATCTGGATTAGGTTGTCAGTGTGACTAAACCTGGCATGCGGCTTCTGACTTGGACGTCAAGGTGGCTGGAACATTGCAAAATCTCCTGCATAGTTCCTTCCATTGTGCTCACAGCTGATGGCCATTGTTCAGCTGATGAGAAAACTCTGAGCACATGATCCTGTCTACAACCAGTAGAAGCACCATTCAATGGGTATGCCGTGTGTCCATGCTATGGTTCAGACAATGGTAAATCACTTGCCCATCTTGAGGTGTACTGCTGACCATGCCACTTGTGAGGAGCTCCTCATATCTGCTGTCTGCCTAGCATGGGCTTAAAACATGCTTGTTTCACATTCGGAGCTGCATAGATACCTTCTTGACTTCAATGGTGTCAGTCGCTCCCGTAAGTGGATCCCACATCTTTTTATGTGCTGGAATTGACTCTCGCTGCCCAATATCGACTTGTACAATAGAATAACTCGGGGGTAAAAAACACAACCAGTAAATGTAACTTTTTTCCCCCCCCCAAATCCTTTCTGTGGAAAAATGGCCAGAAAATGATGAAACGTGACACTGCTCTTGTTAGTTGTCTAATGACTGACTACTGAGTGTCCTTGAGGGTGAGGCAAGGTGAGGTCTCTTTGGGTTGAGTTGTTTCCATGATGTCAATCCTGGCAATGGAAGACTGAAACCGTCAACCATCTGCGGTAGAGTCAGTGATCCGATAATTGCAGACAGGCATGTCCACAATACTCAGTACACTTGATGATTAATCTGGAGGGATAGACCAGTCAGTGGGTTAGGATTCTTCCCACTCAGTTAGCCAATGTCCTGCTATGCTGCACATTTTTATCTGAGCAAACTGCAGCAATGTTCTTGCACACATTTGGGGTGGGGTGGGTCGTTATATTTTGGATGTTGGTCAATCTGCACCTGAGCTCTCAGGACTTGGGTACAGCATTTGTCCCTACATGGAAAGAACATGCAGGCCATATCAGGACACACTACCCGTTGGTGCATTGGTAGCTGGGAACGGTGATGGAGGGTTCCATGCATGATCAAAATAAAATGCTGTGTGTGTAAATACACTGCCCCCCCCCCTCCCCACTGTGTGATACTGAATAATAGATAAGGAAGGAAGGTCCCTGCTCCATGCTGAATGTGGTGAACCGGGACAAGATATGGGATGGTGCGATTAGCCCATGTTACATGAACTCTCCGTGCAGGGTGTGGAGGGGAGCTCTCCGTGCGGGGGTGGGGGGCAACTCTCTGTGCAGGTGAACTCTCTGTGCAGGTGTGGAGGGGAACTCTCTGTGCAGGTGAACTCTCTGTGCAGGTGTGGAGGGGAACTCTCTGTACAGGTGTGGAGGGGAACTCTCTGTACAGGTGTGGAGGGGAACTCTCTGTACAGGTGTGGAGGGGAACTCTCTGTACAGGTGTGGAGGGGAACTCTCTGTGCAGGTGTGGAGGGGAACTCTCTGTGCAGGTGAACTCTCTGTACAGGTGAGGAGGGGAACTCTCTGTACAGGTGTGGAGGGGAACTCTCTGTACGGGTGTGGAGGGGAACTCTCTGTGCGGGTGTGGAGGGGAACTCTCTGCGGGTGTGGAGGGGAACTCTCTGTGCGGGTGTGGAGGGGAACTCTGTACGGGTGTGGAGGGGAACTCTCTGTACCGGTGTGGAGGGGAACTCTCTGTGCGGGTGTGGAGGGGAACTCTCTGTGCGGGTGTGGAGGGGAACTCTCTGTGCGGGTGTGGAGGGGAACTCTCTGTGCGGGTGTGGAGGGGAACTCTCTGTGCGGGTGTGGAGGGGAACTCTCTGTACGGGTGTGGAGGGGAACTCTCTGTGCGGGTGTGGAGGGGAACTCTCTGTGCAGGTGTGGAGGGGAACACTCTGCGGGTGTGGAGGGGAACTCTCTGTACAGGTGTGGAGGGGAACTCTCTGTACAGGTGTGGAGGGGAACTCTCTGTGCGGGTGTGGAGGGGAACTCTCTGTACAGGTGTGGAGGGGAACTCTCTGTGCAGGTGTGGAGGGGAACTCTCTGTGCGGGTGTGGAGGGGAACTCTCTGTACGGGTGTGGAGGGGAACTCTCTGTGCGGGTGTGGAGGGGAACTCTCTGTGCGGGTGTGGAGGGGAACTCTCTGTGCGGGTGTGGAGCGGAACTCTGTGCAGGTGAACTCTCTGTACCGGTGTGGAGGGGAACTCTCTGTACAGGTGTGGAGGGGAACTCTCTGTGCAGGTGAACTCTCTGTACAGGTGTGGAGGTGAACTCTCTGTACAGGTGTGGAGGTGAACTCTCTGTACAGGTGTGGAGGTGAACTCTCTGTACAGGTGAACTCTCTGTACAGGTGTGGAGGGGAACTCTCTGTACAGGTGTGGAGGGGAACTCTCTGTACAGGTGTGCAGGTGAACTCTCTGTACAGGTGTGGAGGTGAACTCTCTGTACAGGTGTGGAGGTGAACTCTCTGTACAGGTGTGGAGGTGAACTCTCTGTACAGGTGTGGAGGGGAACTCTCTGTGCAGGTGTGGAGGGGAACACTCTGTACAGGTGAACTCTCTGTACAGGTGTGGTGGGGAACTCTCTGTGCAGGTGTGGAGGGGAACTCTCTGTGCGGGTGTGGAGGGGAACTCTCTGTGCGGGTGTGGAGGGGAACTCTCTGTGCGGGTGTGGAGGGGAACTCTCTGTGCGGGTGTGGAGCGGAACTCTGTGCAGGTGAACTCTCTGTACCGGTGTGGAGGGGAACTCTACAGGTGTGGAGGGGAACTCTGTGCAGGTGAACTCTCTGTACGGGTGTGGAGGGGAACTCTCTGTGCAGGTGTGGAGGGGAACTCTCTGTGCAGGTGTGGAGGGGAACTCTACAGGTGTGGAGGGGAACTCTCTGTGCAGGTGAACTCTCTGTACAGGTGTGGAGGGGAACTCTCTGTGCAGGTGTGGAGGGGAACACTCTGTACAGGTGAACTCTCTGTACAGGTGTGGTGGGGAACTCTCTGTGCAGGTGTGGAGGTGAACTCTCTGTGCAGGTGTGGAGGTGAACTCTCTGTGCAGGTGTGGAGGGGAACTCTCTGTGCAGGTGAACTCTCTGTGCAGGTGTGGAGGGGAACTCTCTGTGCAGGTGTGGAGGGGAACTCTCTGTGCAGGTGTGGAGGGGAACTCTCTGTACAGGTGAACTCTCTGTACAGGTGAACTCTCTGTGCAGGTGTGGAGGGGAATTCTCTGTACAGGTGTGGAGGGGAACTCTCTGTACAGGTGAACTCTCTGTACAGGTGAACTCTCTGTACAGGTGTGGAGGGGAACTCTCTGTACAGGTGAACTCTCTGTACAGGTGTGGAGGGGAACTCTCTGTACAGGTGTGGAGGGGAACTCTCTGTACAGGTGTGGAGGGGAACTCTCTGTACAGGTGAACTCTCTGTACAGGTGAACTCTCTGTACAGGTGTGGAGGGGAATTCTCTGTACAGGTGTGGAGGGGAACTCTCTGTACAGGTGAACTCTCTGTGCAGGTGTGGAGGGGAACTCTCTGTACAGGTGTGGAGGGGAACTCTCTGTGCAGGTGTGGAGGGGAACTCTACAGGTGTGGAGGGGAACTCTCTGTGCAGGTGAACTCTCTGTACAGGTGTGGAGGGGAACTCTCTGTGCAGGTGTGGAGGGGAACACTCTGTACAGGTGAACTCTCTGTACAGGTGTGGTGGGGAACTCTCTGTGCAGGTGTGGAGGTGAACTCTCTGTGCAGGTGTGGAGGGGAACTCTCTGTGCAGGTGTGGAGGGGAACTCTCTGTGCAGGTGTGGAGGGGAACTCTCTGTGCAGGTGTGGAGGGGAACTCTCTGTGCAGGTGTGGAGGGGAACTCTCTGTACAGGTGAACTCTCTGTACAGGTGAACTCTCTGTACAGGTGTGGAGGGGAATTCTCTGTACAGGTGTGGAGGGGAACTCTCTGTACAGGTGAACTCTCTGAACAGGTGTGGAGGGGAACTCTCTGTACAGGTGTGGAGGGGAACTCTCTGTACAGGTGAACTCTCTGTGCAGGTGTGGAGGGGAACTCTCTGTGCAGGTGTGGAGGGGAACTCTCTGTACAGGTGTGGAGGGGAACTCTCTGTACAGGTGAACTCTCTGTACAGGTGAACTCTCTGTACAGGTGTGGAGGGAATTCTCTGTACAGGTGTGGAGGGGAACTCTCTGTACAGGTGAACTCTCTGTACAGGTGTGGAGGGGAACTCTCTGTACAGGTGTGGAGGGGAACTCTCTGTACAGGTGAACTCTCTGTACAGGTGTGGAGGGGAACTCTCTGTACAGGTGTGGAGGGGAACTCTCTGTACAGGTGTGGAGGGGAACTCTCTGTACAGGTGTGGAGGGGAACTCTCTGTACAGGTGTGGAGGGGAACTCTCTGTACAGGTGAACTCTCTGTACAGGTGTGGAGGGGAACTCTCTGTACAGGTGTGGAGGGGAACTCTCTGTACAGGTGTGGAGGGGAACTCTCTGTACAGGTGTGGAGGGGAACTCTCTCTACAGGTGTGGAGGGGAACTCTCTCTACAGGTGTGGAGGGGAACTCTCTCTACAGGTGTGGAGGGGAACTCTCTCTACAGGTGTGGAGGGGAACTCTCTACAGGTGTGGAGGGGAACTCTCTGTACAGGTGTGGAGGGGAACTCTCTGTACAGGTGTGGAGGGGAACTCTCTGTACAGGTGAACTCTCTGTACAGGTGAACTCTCTGTACAGGTGTGGAGGGGAACTCTCTGTACAGGTGTGGAGGGGAACTCTCTCTACAGGTGTGGAGGGGAACTCTCTGTACAGGTGTGGAGGGGAACTCTCTGTGCGGGGGTCGAGGTGAACTCTCTGTGCGGGGGGTCGAGGTGAACTCTCTGTGCGGGTGTGGAGGTGAACTCTCTGTGCGGGGGTCGAGGTGAACTCTCTGTGCGGGGGTCGAGGTGAACTCTCTGTGCGGGGGGTCGAGGTGAACTCTGAACTCTGTGGAGGTGGTGAACGGCCACAGGGCTGCCAGCTGGAGAAAGACAGGCGAGGGCGGGAGTGATGGCCGGCGGCGAGGCCGCAGCAGGTAACCGCAGCAAAGGGGTCGGCGCGCTCCGGTTTATGCTTTAACTTCCGTCTAACGGCCGTCGGTGGTTGGAGCGGCCGGGCTCCGAGGCCCAGGCTCCGGCCTCAGGTCTGAACGGGCCCGGTTCCGTTCTCGGGCCTGGTGTTTGCGGATCGCGCCGCCCCCCCACCCCCCCCCGAGAGCCGCGAATGGGTGGCTTTGCCTGTGCGGGCCGAGAGGCCGCGGCCCCCGCACCCGCACCGCCTCGGGGGAGGGTTCACCGCCCCGCGGCAGAAGTGTGATGGATTTCACTTGTGTTTTGTGTTTCACCACAGTAATAACAGGGAGCGTGGGCCCCTGGGGTTGGGAATTTGTGTCAGTGACATTAGGAGTCACATCATTCGTCCTCTGTCAAATCTCCCTGCCCCTCCAGATCAACAGTGCAGTTGAAGCAGGCCTGGGAGGCCAGTATCTCTTTCCATTTACTTGGGACAGCAATTCTCAGTCTAAGTCTACAGGGCTCGGGGGGGAAAGAGCAGGGGAATGGAACTAATCCGACAGCTCTTTCAAAGAGCCGGCACAGACACGATGGGCCGAATGGCCTCCTCCTGTGCTGCACCTACTGTGATACTAGGATAAGTCAACGAACTGCCCGACCCATTCACCTCCCAGCTTCTGAAGCCGAGGTTGGGGGTGAGAGAGACCGATCAACGCTTGTGTTGTTTGTTTTAATGAGCCAATAACTCAATCAGGATACCAAATGCTTTCATGCTGCCTTGTCGGTCTGCGTGTTGGTCCTGCTGGTCAGCTCATGAGTTATCCTGTGGTTGGTCTGCACTTGTGAAAGAAAGAACTTGCATTTCTATAGCGCCTTTCACCACCACAGGACATCCCAAAGCTCTTCACAGCCAATGAAGTACTTTTGAAGTGTGACCTCTGTTGTAATGTGGGAAACGTGGCAGCTAATTTGCACATATTGAGGTCCAGCAATGAGATAATGACCAGATAATCTGTTTTTAGTTGTTGTATGAGAGATTAAAAATTGGCCAGAACACCGGGGAGAACTCCCCTGTTCTTCTTCGAATAATGCTGTGGGATCATCTGAAAGACAGCACCTCCGACAGTGCAGCATTCCCTCGGTACTGCACTCGAGTGTCAGCCTGGATTATGTGCTCAAGTCTCTGGAATGAGGCTTGAACCCATGATCTTCTAAGTCAGAGGAGAAAGTGCTACCAACTGAGCCATGGCTGACACCCATAAATAACTGAGTATGGTTTCTGCCTATTCTAGCGATCAGTTACATACCACCATTGCTGATATTCACTGACTGTAGACAAGTACATTTAAAGTAAACGTCTTCTAGCCAGAACCATCCTAGTAACTACAGTACAACTCCAGAGAGCATTGAATTCTTGGCCAAGACCTGAGATTGAATCCCATTGTCACCCTATCATTACACTCAAGGATCCCAACCCAACCCATAAGAATTTAATCTTCCTCGAAGAAAGAACTTGCATTTAAAGCGCCTTATACATCCAAAGTGCTTCACAGCCAATGAAGTACTTTCTGAAGTGTAGTCAATTTTGTAATGTAGGAAATGTGGTAGCCAATTTATTGAACAGCAATAAGACAAATAGCCAGTTGATCTGTTTTATTGATGTTGGCTGAGGGATAATTGTTGGCCAGGACAACGGGGAGAACTCCCCTGTTCATCTTCAAATAATGCTATGAAATTATTCACATCGACCTGAGAGGGCATCTTTTGGTCCCTTTTCATTCCCTTGAACTCTGTCTGGTCTTTTGCGTAACCTCCCCTCCCTTTGCCCCACCATTGCTGATGGAGTCTTCAATTGCCTTAGTCCTATGCTGGATCTGTCCCGCCCCCCAAACTTTTCTTGCTCCCTATGTCTCTCCAACTTTAAAACCTCTTTTTTACCGGTCCTTTGCCCCACTCCCCATCGCTCCCTCCATGATCCTTGGCATCCGTTCCCTTATCCATTCCCTTATCTATCTTCATTGTGAAGCACCTTAGGATTTTTTTTTACATTTAAGGTACTATAAAAATGCACTGAAAAGAAACTGATTTCCCTGCACGCAGAGCAATGGGTGTGAGACTCAATGGGTGTGGACAAGAAAATGTGAGGTGATCAGCGGGAGGAGAGAATTCTAGTCAAGTTTAGATTGGATATGTGGATGAAGGTAGAGAGAACGATGGGAATGGGGTAGAGATATGTGATTAAGACTGTTTACTCTCATGAAGGGTAAAAGCCGACACGGATTGGTTGGGCTGAATGGCCTGTTGACGTGTTGTAAGTCCTGTGTATATCTACGTATAGTTGTGCGTGGGGAGTGCTCAGTAACTCCCAGAGCCTGATGTAATTTCTGGTGTAACTATAGAAAGGCACAGTAGAGGGCAGCAGATGGATGTCAAAATGGCAGCAGCTCATGTCTACAGGAAGCTTTGAATGACCTACCTCAGTACATAACTAGTACATAACTAGGCTCACAGTACATAACTAGTCATACAATCAACCACTTGCATCGTATCACGTGTTCCTGAGGCAAAAATTAGTGATTGGGTGAAGACTCGTCTGTTAAGTTGCCAATCAAGTATTGAATTGACGAAACGTGAACGTATCAAAAGCAGTTTGTCTCAATCTCCAATGTTCTTGCAGTCAAATAATTCAATTTTTTTGAAAGTCATGAATCTCAAACTAGCGACTAGCAGTAACTTGACTTGCTTGTGAAGTTGGCTGAAAACGTACTGGTAAATATGAAGTAAATAATAAGACAATTTTTAAAAATATGCTTTATCTTACTCGGCTGCCAGTGTAATGTTGTAAACTCTGATGAGCTGCTTGCGCCCCCTTCGGCCGGACCCAGCCCGGTCCGCGCGCCCCCTTCGGCCGGACCCAGCCCGGTCCGCGCGCCCCCTTCGGCCGGACCCAGCCCGGTCCGCGCGCCCCCTTCGGCCGGACCCAGCCCGGTCCGCGCGCCCCCTTCGGCCGGACCCAGCCCGGTCCGCGCGCCCCCTTCGGCCGGACCCAGCCCGGTCCGCGCGCCCCCTTCGGCCGGACCCAGCCCGGTCCGCGCGCCCCCTTCGGCCGGACCCAGCCCGGTCCGCGCGCCCCCTTCGGCCGGACCCAGCCCGGCCCGCGCGCCCCCTTCGGCCGGACCCAGCCCGGCCCGCGCGCCCCCTTCGGCCGGACCCAGCCCGGCCCGCGCGCCCCCTTCGGCCGGACCCAGCCCGGCCCGCGCGCCCCCTTCGGCCGGACCCAGCCCGGCCCGCGCGCCCCCTTCGGCCGGACCCAGCCCGGCCCGCGCGCCCCCTTCGGCCGGACCCAGCCCGGCCCGCGCGCCCCCTTCGGCCGGACCCAGCCCGGCCCGCGCGCCCCCTTCGGCCGGACCCAGCCCGGCCCGCGCGCCCCCTTCGGCCGGACCCAGCCCGGCCCGCGCGCCCCCTTCGGCCGGACCCAGCCCGGCCCGCGCGCCCCCTTCGGCCGGACCCAGCCCGGCCCGCGCGCCCCCTTCGGCCGGACCCAGCCCGGCCCGCGCGCCCCCTTCGGCCGGACCCAGCCCGGCCCGCGCGCCCCCTTCGGCCGGACCCAGCCCGGCCCGCGCGCCCCCCTTCGGCCGGACCCAGCCCGGCCCGCGCGCCCCCTTCGGCCGGACCCAGCCCGGCCCGCGCGCCCCCTTCGGCCGGACCCAGCCCGGCCCGCGCGCCCCCTTCGGCCGGACCCAGCCCGGCCCGCGCGCCCCCTTCGGCCGGACCGAGCCCGGCCCGCGCGCCCCCTTCGGCCGGACCGAGCCCGGCCCGCGCGCCCCCTTCGGCCGGACCGAGCCCGGCCCGCGCGCCCCCTTCGGCCGGACCGAGCCCGGCCCGCGCGCCCCCTTCGGCCGGACCGAGCCCGGCCCGCGCGCCCCCTGCAATACTGTAGCTGAACGCAGCATCACAAGTACTGTGTGACTGGGCCCCTTGCTTGCTCACCTTGTCTTTGAGTGTACCACACTTGGCCTGTGATCATACAATATGATCCATGGGCACTGACGCATGGAATCTCTTGCCTGCATCAAAAACAAAGAAAGTGCTTCCACAGTTGGGTCAGCATGTCTGCACAACATCTGCCTGAAGGTTTTAATTACTGCGCAAAATACTCCATTCAGGATTACTGATAATCAAATACAATGCCTGTCACCCAAACATGATGCCTCAAATTCATAAAACACACACATAAGGAGCAGCTGCATTACGTTTCCTCATTTTTCAGAACAAGATAGACAAGCAAAAACAGCCTATCCGATCCACCCCATTGCACATTAATGAACACGTACTGGCAAGAACCTGATAACTTCAGCCAAAACTGAGGACTTGCCAAATGCAGAGACCTTTTGTTTCACACGGAAACTATCATTTCAGGATTTTTGATCATTTTTTTTTCACTTAAAAAAAAAATGGGATGAGCTATATTTAAGTGTTGAGTTTTAAAATAAAATGAATTTGCACAGGTTTTAAAAAAAAAACACACGTTGCAGACATTAAAGATTTGTATTAAAGCCAGAAGAGCCAGCTTGTGGAATGTCACAGCTCACAGTCTATTTCAAACTAATAGTTTAATTATATGACTCCAGGCTTATTAAGTTAGGATGACCCTATTCATTTTGAGAATAGCAGGAGATATTTTCTTTAAACGCACCAAAGGGTGAGGAGAGATAACCGGTACTATTTACTGGCATACATACTGGCAAATCACTAATCGGGGATGGAGTCTGAAGAAAAGCCTCTCACCAGCTGGGAAGACAGAGAAAAGGAAGAAGAGACATGGGCAGGCAGGAACATACGTACAAACATACGAATTAAGAGCAGGAGTAGACCATTCGGCCCCTCGAGCCTGCTCTGCCATTTGATAAGATCATGGCTGATCTGATTGCGACCTCAACCCTACTTTCCCGTCTACCTACGGACGGAAGGGACTTCCACACTCACAACCCTCTGAGAGAAAAAATTTCTCCTCATCTCTGTCTTAAATAGGAGACTCCTTATTTTTAGTCTGTGGCCCCTAGTTCTAGTCTCTCTCACAGGGGGAAACATCCTCTCAGCATCTACCCCTTCTAGTCCCCTCTGGATCTTATATGTTTCAATAAGATCACCTCTCATTCTTCTAAACTCCAGTGTATACAGGCCCAACTTGTCCAACCTTTCCTCTTAAGATAACCTCCTCGTCCCAGGAATCAGTCAAGTGAACCTTCTCTGAACCGCCTCCAAAGCAATTATGTCCTTTCATAAATAAGGAGACCAAAACTGCGCACAGTATTCTAGATGTGGTCTCACCAATGCCCTGTACAACTAGCAAAACATCTCTACTTTTAGATTCCATTCCCCTTGCAATAAATTACAACATTCCATTTGCCTTCCTAATCACTTGCTGTACCTGCATATTAACTTTTTGTGATTCATGTACTAGGACACCCAGATCCCTCTGTACCTCAGAGTTCTGCAATCTCTCTCTATTTAAATAATATACTGCTTTTCTATTCCTCCTGCCAAAGTGGACAAGTTCACATTATCCCACATTATACTCCATCTGCCAAATTTTTGCCCACTCACTTAACCTATCTATATCCCTTTGCAGACTCCTTATGTCCTCTTCACAACTTACTTTCCTACCTACCTTTGTGTCGTCAGCAAATTTACCAACCATACATTCGGTCCCTTCATCCAAGTCATTGATATAGATTGTAAATAGTTGAGGCCCCAGCACTGATCCCTGTGGCACTCCACTCGTTACATCTTGCCAACCTGAAAATGACCCATTTATGCCTACTCTCTGTTTCCTGTTAGCTAACCAATCCTTTATCTGTGCTAATATGTTACCCCCTACACCATGAGCTCTTATTTTGTGTAGTAGCCTTTGATGTGGTACCTTGTCAAAAGCCTTCTGGAAATCCAAGTACACCATATCCACAGGATCCCCTTTATCCCCTTGCTTGTTACTTCCTCAAAGAACTCTAATAAATTAGTCAAACACAATTTCCCTTTCACAAAGCCGTGTTGACTCTGCCTGATTGCATTGAGATTTGCTAAGTGCCCTGCTATAACCTCCTTAATAATAGATTCTAGCATTTTCCCTATGACAGATGTTAAGCTAACTGGCGTGTAGTTTCCTGCTTTCTGTTTCCCTCCTTTCTTGAATAGAGAAGTTACATTTGCTGTTTTCCAATCTGATGGGACCCTTCCAGAATCTAGGGAATTTTGGAAAATTAATACCAATGCATTTACTATCTCTGCAGCCACTTCTTTTAAGACCCTAGGATGAAGTCTGTCAGGACCCGGAGACTTGTCAGCTTTTAGTTCTAATCACTTTTTCGAAACCATTTCCCTGGTGATTGTAAATTTTTAAGTTCCTCCTTTCCTTTCACCTCTTGATTCACAATTATTTCTGGCATGTTATTTGTATCCTCTACAGTGAAGACTGACTCAAAATATCTGTTCAACTCATCCACCATTTCCTTATTCTCCATTATTAATTCCCCAGACTCTCTCTGGAGGACCAACACTCACTTTACTTACTCTTTTCCTTTTTAAATACCTGTCGAAACTCTTACTATCTGTTTTTATTTTTCTAGCTAGCTTTCTCTCGTACTCTAATTTCTCCCTCCTTATTATTCTTTTAGTCATTCTTTGCTGTCAGCCAGCTGGGTCTGGGAAGGGAGACTGGCCTAGCGAGGGGAAAGTCGCTCGTCTCAAGCCCGGAGCCAGTCACGATCAGAATGCTGACCAGGAAACTATTGGGGATAGTGTGGCATTTTTATTATTTTTCTTGTTCTCATGGAGGTTCCTGTTGTTGAATGAGGGCAAAATCTGTATGTCCACTTGCTGTCTGTAAAACAAAGCAGCTTAATGCTTCGTATCTGGCCTCACCTCACTAAAGAGTTTCCGTTCATCTTTCGAAAGACGGTGAAGAGCGTGTGAGGGCCCACGTGAATTACACAATATCCGATTCAGATTACGAGGCGGTGCCATTGTTACAGATTATACCATTATATAATTAGGTATGGGGCAGTACAGGAGCACTCCACACCTGTAAGTGGTCCGAGTGTCCTACCATCAGACTTGCACCACTGCACCCAAATGGGATCTTCCAAGAAGTGCTCTGCATTAGATTCATGTTCCAGAGGTACCTAAAAGTCCTGGTCCCTTATGCTGTTAGAAGTTGGAATTCTACTGGCGTTCGACATACAGCCTGGGGCCTCGGTCCAGGTGGGGGAAGTGATTCACAGATGTTGGGGTCGCGGGGTGGGGGTGGGGGTGGGAGTTGATTTTACACATCCGGCCAGGAGCTGCACTCGTTGGGAGTACGATCAGAGAATTGCCTTGGGACTATAGTGTCATCTTATTTCCATCCCATACTACCTCTGAGCATGGCTCCCCGCTGGGATCATGGAATCGGTCCTGTTATTTCAGTGCTGCCCTGTCGGAGGTGCCGTCTTTCGGATAAGACCACACCTTACCTAAGGAAGGATATACTTGCCTTAGAGGGGATGCAATGAAGGTTCACTACATTGATTCCCGGGATGAGAGGGTTGTCCTATGAGGAGAGATTAAATAGAATGGGCCTATATTCTCTGGAATTTAGAAGAATGAGAAGTGATCTCATTGAAACATAAAATTCTTAGAGGTCTTGGTAGGGTAGATACTGAGAGGCTGTTTCCCCTGGTTGGAGAGTCTAGAACTAGGGGTCATAGTCTCAGGATAAGGGGTCAATCATTTAGGACTGAGATGAGGAGGAATTTCTTCACTCAGAGGGTTGTGAATCTTTTGAATTCTCTACCCCAGAGGGCTGTGGATGCTCCATGAGTCTATTCAAGACTGAGATCGTTAGATTTTTGGACACTAAGGGAATCAAGGGATATGGGGATAGGGCGGGAAAGTGGAGTTGAGGTAGAAGATCAGCTATGATCTTATTGAATGGCGGAGCAGGCTCGAGGGGACGTATGGCCTACTCCTGCTCCTGGTTCTTATGTTCTTATATTAAATTGAGGCCCTGTCTACCCCCTCAGGTGGACGTGAAAGATCCCATGGCACTATTTTGAAGAAGAGCAGGGGAGTTCTCCCCGGTGTCCTGGCCACTACTTATCCCTCAACCAACATCTCTTTCAAAAAAAAACAGATTATCTGGTCATCATCTCATTGCTGTTTGTGGGACCTTCCTGTACGCAAATTGGCTGCTGCATTTCCTACATTACAACGGTGACTATGCGTAAAAAGTACTTCGTTGTAGAGCACTTTGGGGCGTCCTGAGATTGTGAAAGGCACTATAGAAACCCAAGTCTTTCTTTTTACTTTTCCATTGATTTTTTTTTTCCCCTCTGTAGTTCTTCATCTGAACCCAGTTGTTGAGCCCCTCTCTTGGATGTTGGGAAGCTGGATTTCTGAACCCCAGGGGGAAGGCTCCTACCCAACCATCAAACCTTTCAAGTACATGGAGGAAGTCCAGATCACCCACATTGGCCAGCCTATGCTGAACTTCTCGTAAGTCAGAATTACTTTTTCACATTACGGTCTGTTTTCCAACAAAGAAATAACCCTTTGTCGGCTACGGTCAGTTGCTAATCAGCAGCACGAGAGTTGATTTGATCAGATTAGTGAGGGAAGAACTGCCGAACAAGAAGGTAGAATTTTTTTTTTGTTACTAATAATTGCATTTGTAGAGTGAGTAGGTAGCGTTGATGACGCTTTGTAAAGGGTGGGGGGGTGGTGGGAGGTGTAAGCGACTAGCTGTGGATCAGAAGCAGTTGGCAGAACTATTCCTTACAGCATATGAGGCAGCATTACCTGTTCTGCACCTGGTGCTATTTGTTGGATCTCTTGGGCACATCAAATGCAGGAACATTGGGCAGAGAGGACTCATGCCATAAAGGAGCCTGCCTTATTCTTTAATTAATTGGATGTGTTCCTTTAGGAGCATGTATTCCTCTCCGCCCCATTCTTGTATTTGCTGCGTCCAGGCAGGTAGGAATATCTGCCTCTAATTATTTTGGATTGCTGAGGTGCTATAACCACAAAGGATTGTGGCGTACAGCTGTCTTGTGCCATTACTTGTATGAACAGATGAGGGTTTGTTGTTTAGGAATGTTATAGCAATGGTTGGGCCAGCACATAGCAGCATGTTACACCACAGAGTGCAAGTGGGCCTGCTTCCACCTATGATTCTCTACATTATGGCCCAAATCATGCTAGTGGGGGGTGGGCATTTTGTGGTGTGTGCCCGTTAGTTATAACTTTTTCCTGCACCCTTCAGCTCGAAATTTTTTTTGCCCTGTAAGTTGCTGGAAATGCGAACTGATAGTCGGTGCATCGAGATTTAAGGATTGAGAAAGAAACAGAGGAACAACGGAGATGGAAATGGGGTGAATTAGAGTCAAATCAGGCACAAAAAGAGAAATAAAGAGAGGGAAAGAAAGATTGGATTAAGAGAGGGGAAAAAAGAGACAGAAAGGAAAAGTAAAGATTTGAAATTTTTAAATCTTAAGAAGACTTTATGACCTGTAGGAATGAGACTCAACAGTTTAAATTGATCCCTTTCTGGGCCGGAGAGGTTGATTGGCATTGCAGTAACAGCGGTAGTTAAAACAGTAGTTACGCTGTTAAGTATGAGCCCTAACTTTATGCGGCGAGTTTAGTGGGTAATTAATGTGCAAGTGCAGCAAGTTCTTAAAAATAACGGTGAGGTTGAGGGCGAGATGCTGTTTCTGTGAGGCAAACAGCAAAGTGGAGTAAGTCGACCAGCAAGTTCTGGCAATTAGCAACTCGCGTTCTTCTTCACCTGAACTTGCTGGCCGATTTGAGCATTAATAATGGCTTGCATCGTGAACTTGCCGTTACTTTTCCAGCAAGATTTGGGCCATTGAGTCACCGGGCTTGGCTGTTCTGTTGTGGGGAGGTGTTGAAGCTACGCACTTCCCTGCAAGAACAGCTGAGAAAGGTCATGACAAGTTGAGTTTTGCTGCCCTGGCACGTGCAATGTGTGTCTGGAGACAGCGCTGTTTGCCCATCCTCTTAGCTGGGCATTGTACACGGTACAAAGAGACCACAGAAAGAAAGAAAAGATGCAGAAAAATTATGTCCCGTTAAAAAGTAATGAGCTAAAATAAAATACTCACCTTGAGGTAGGAATTGAGTTCGTGCTTGTCTACAATAAGTCAATTGTCATTGCCTGTTGCTGTGTGTAGAAGTGCGAAGGCCTAGTGGTCAGCATGCATTTTTTTGATGTGAGGTGGCCTTGCTTGGGATATGATGTCCAGCCGGTATTCTTCTCTGACTACTGCCTCCCACTGGCAGACTGTCAATCGCAGGAGGACCAGAGGGTGGGCAGGGGGATATGGAAACTGAACGTGAGACTGTTGACCCCGGAGAACATCGAGGACCTAAAGAGGGATTACACATGTTGGAAAACTGTAAAACCCCTCTTCGACTCCACGGTGCGCTGTAGGGAAGCGATCAAGGCCAACATCAAGAGGTTCTTCATCCTCCAAGGTGTTCAGAAGGCGAGAGAGAGACAGAGGGAAGTGTCACAACTCCAGAAAAGCATGCAGGATCTGCTACAGCTGCAGTCGATAGGGATCGATGTCGGGGAGGAACTCCGAGAGGTGAAGGGCCAGCAAGCCTCGTTCTTCGCCTCCGAGACCTCAAAGATCATCTTCTGGTCCAGAGTCCGCTCTGTGGAGCAGGGCGAGAAGTGCTCGCGCTTCTTTTTCCAGAAGCTGCACAGAGAGACCTCTGTGATCAGCAGCCTGAAAGAGGAAGACGGCTCACTGACGTCTTTGCAGGCCGACATCCTGAGGATCAGCAAATCCTTTTATGCCGGGCTGTATGATGTGAAACCCACAGACAGCACAGCCTCCCAATCCTTCCTGTCCTCTATCATGGAAGTCTTAGAGGACAGCGAGCTAGAGAGCGTAGATTGGCCACTGACCTTGGACGAGCTGACAAAGACCGTCCAGTCCTTCGAGAAGAGTAGAACTCCCGGAAGCGATGGCTTACCGGTCAAGTTGTACTCAGCTCTGTGGGAATGGATAGGTCCAGACTTGCTGGAAGTGTACAGGGGTGTGCTCTGGCAGGCAGCATGTCAGCGTCCATGAGGAAAGGTGTCATCACCCTTATCTACAAACAGAAGGGGGAGAGGGAAGAAATCAAAAATTGGTGACCCATTTCCTTGCTAAATGTTGACTACAAGATTCTGTCTGAGGCCATCGCCAACAGGCCCAATCTGCTCTGGAGCAGGTGATCCACCCGGATTAGACCTGTACTGTACCTGGCAGGAAGATCTCTGATAGCCTGCGCTACTCGGGGATACAACCGCCTACGTGCAGGACAGGGGGGGTGAACACCTGCCTCATCAGCCTGGACAGGAGAAGGCCTTCGACATAATATCTCACACGTACATGATGGACGTGTTCTCCAAAATGGTTTCGGGGAGGGAATTGGCGATTGGATCCGACTGCTCTATGCGGACATCCGTAGTGCAGTCCTAATCAAAGGGTGGGAGTCAGAGAGCTTTCCAATCAGATCTGCAATCAGGCAGGGCTGTCCTCTCTCCGTGGTCTTGTTTGTATGTTGTATCGAGCTGTTTGCCACGTCCATCAGGAAGGATGCAGGTATCGGGGGTGGGGGGGGGGGGGGGGGGTGGTGACGATCCCAGGCAGCGGAGGCTCTCAGGTTAAGGCCTCCCTGTACGTGAACGATGTCACTGTCTTCTGCTCCGATCAGCAGTCGGTCCACACATTGATGGGCATCTGCGACTGTTTTGAGCTGGCCTCGGGGGCCAGAGTGAACCGAAGTAAGAGCGAGGCCATGTTCTTTGGCAGGTGGGAGACCCGATCCTTTGTCCCCTTCACCGTCTGGTCCGATTACCTGAAGGTGTTGGGGCTCTGGTTCGGGGGGCCGTTGGCCTGCACCAAGAACTGTGGAGAGCGGATCGCCAAAGCCAAACAGAAGCTTGGTATGTGGGTGGGAGGCTCCCTCTCCATAACCGGCAGGAACCTGGTGATAAGGTGTGAGGTACTCGCAGTGTTGCTCTACGTGGCCAAGGTCAGGCCCATTCCCCGCTGCTCCACCATCACGGTCACCTGAGCTATCTTCCACTTTGTCTGGAGGTCCAAGGTAGAACATGTCCTCAGGGCCACCATGTACAAGCCCCTAGACAAAGTGGGGAAGAGCGTCCCCAACTCCGCTCTGATCCTGACGGCCACCTTTGTGAGTGGCTGCCTCGGGATATGTGCAGAGCCCCGGTACTCAAACACCAAGTGTCACTTCGTGCTGAGTTTCCACCTGTCCAACACACTGAGAAGGGGGGTCTGGCCACGCTGTCCGAGCAGGCGCAGGACGTCCTGTCCAGCTGGACCTCCCCTCCCCCACCTGTCCCAGGTGGAGAAGTTCCTGAGGAGGAACCCCTTCGACCGCAAGGCCGTCAGACAGTGGTCGACACGAAACATTCTCAGAGTCCTGCAAGGAACGGAGAGGGTGGACTCGATCGGTTTCTTCCCCGACCAGACGGTCGATGTCATTCGTCAGAACGTCTCGTCGCCGGAACTGACCAACAGGCACCAGGATGTAGCCTGGATGGTGGTGAGAAAGGCCCTCCCAGCGCGGTCCTTCCATCACACACGGAACCTCAGCGCCACCGTGAGCTGCGATCGAGTCTGTGGCGGGGAAGAGACCGTCTTCCACCTCCTGATGAGCTGCCCCTTTACGCAGAGGGTGTGGAGAGAGATGTGTTGGTATCTGTCCCGGTTCATCCCAAACAGTTCAGTAACACAGGACGCTGTGCTCTACGGGCTGTTCCCCAGGACGCTCAGAGAGACAGATATCACCTGCGGCTGGAAGACCATCAACTCGGTGAAGGAGGCCCTTTGGTCCGCCCGAAACCTGCTGGTCTTCCAGCTGGAGGAGCTGTCCGTGACCGAGTGTTGCCGACTCCAAGGTCCAGGAATGCACTGAGGCGAGGTGTGACCTACGCAAAGGCTCTATGGGGAAAGGCCACCCCACCTTGTATTGTACACCAAAGTCGTAAGAAATACCGTGTTTGAATTGTAATAATGAGATTGCTTTGTGTACGATCTGTGGTGTTTTGGTTTGAATTGTACTGGTTTGGAATTGTGATATTTACATTGAACTGTGTGTATCTTTAAATTCTATGAAATGAAGTATATTTTGAAATAACAAAAAAAATGCCTGAGAAGTTCCACCTTCTCTTCACTCCAGTTGTAAATATGTCCGATAACCTCCACTTACCAGTAACAATTGATAATCCTTCATTTCATACCCAGACTGACTTTCCTCACTTGTTTTACAGATTTAATGGTTTCAATCCTGAAACCAAGAAGCCAATGCATAGAGAGTGTGGCTTTATTAGAATCAAGCCTGGCACCAACAAGGTGGCATTCATCAGTGCCCAAAACACAGGTACAAGTACCACCTGCACATAATGCTATCCATGTTTGGTCTGCGTAGAGGAATCAAGAGCATGTCAGCTGCAAAGTATAAATTAATTGGCTGCTGCTAAGGAAGGGTCTTTACATTTTTTGTTTATTGAGCAATTATTTTTTCATCCATTGGGTGAGCTACAAGTCTGATGTGCGTGGAAATCTATCACTGTACTTCCAAGTGTCTCCAAACCAAACCCCTGAGAAATGTCACATTTCAGTGCACATTCTCTCCCCACAAGGACTCAGCCCAGAGAAGTTAGTTGCAGCTTGGCAAGAACCAAGCATTCGGCCCAGGTATAGGATTTGGATCAACCTGGGTTGGATTTGTGGCAGTGAGAGGAAATGGGTTGCCAGCAAGAGGATTCCAGCCTACGCTGACCCATTGTTCACCAACCTTTAGTGGGGAGTCAGCCTCACTGTGTCCCTATCTCTTTGCCAAAGTCCACCCAATGAGGGCTCAAAACCCACGATGGTCTGGATTGATTAAGCAGGTGGTGAAGAGCAAGTCTGCTACACTAGAATACCTAGGTGCTTACCATAACACAAGTTGACCTGTGTAGGTCCTTCCACTGCCTTGCTTTGCTGCAGAAAATTCACCCAAAACTTTAATAGTCTCTAGAATTATTGTCTTCATAAGGCTGTTATTTTGGGGCTTCCTCCAACACCTTTTTCTCATGTTAATGCCTTGAAGCAGAGCACGTTTTCACTGAACTGAGATCTGTATCTTGTATTTTCTGCCAGTCTCTCCTTTGCTTTCTCACTCACTCACTGGCACGTTCACTCTCGCTCTAACACACAAAGCTGGGCTCATCTGAGAGAAGTTTCAGACAAGGGAAGCCAAAAATATCGAGAGTGAAGAAACCCTAAAAACATAACCCTCAGGACTAACAAGCCAATTCCAATGAATTGCTTAGTGGAGAACACGTGTGAATGCCCACTGCTGCTCATCAATTCAGAAGGCTGAAGGTATCCCAATAGCTCACTATGTACAGGCTAAACTACTGATCAAATTTATTTTAAATTAATGATTTATAGAAACAAAAAGAATACAGGTAAAAATACTGAAGGAAGAACTGGAATTAATTCTCAGCAGGTTCATCTATTTTCAAGGCTGCTTTTAGCTTTTCTTGTTTTTTATGGAAAGGGACCTTTTCTTTGGCAACCAATTTGGACTCAACAATGTACCACAAACAGCAAATTGGATAAATGGTCAGTTAATCTGTTTTTGGTGGTGTAGGTCGAGGGATAATTGTTGGCACTTCTACTGTTTTACGAATACTGGCATGGAATCATTTACATCCACCTGAGCTGATAGACGTGGCATTGGTTCAGTGTCTCATCCAAAAGACGGCACCTCCAACAGTGCAGCGCTCCCTCGGTACTGCACTGAAGTGTCAGCTCTCTGATATGCTCAATCTGGAATGGGGCTTGGGTAGGTATATCATCAAAGTCACATCTAGAACAAAAGAAGGTTTATAAAGACCTCCCTCAGGCACAGCTAGTGATACCATTTCTAATGTTATCCTAGCTGTTTTAAGCTATTTAAAAAAGACAAAAATTCTTTCTTTTAATTTTTACAAAAAGCAGACTTTTAAAGGGTAATTTTACAAGTTCACACCAGCAGAGCACAGATTAAAGTGCGCGCTGCCCATGGTTTTCTGACCATTTATTCTAATTGTCAGAAGCTCAAGAGCAGCCTGTGACCAAATTTCTGATGTGCGTTACCAGCAAGCGAGACTCCCGCCACCATCGTCTGCTCTTAAAGTGACCCCTTTAGTGCCTGGTTTATATCTTCAAATATTCTGGCAGCACACTCAAAAACAGAATTTTCCAGTCCAAAAGCTGATGGGTGTGAACCCGGCACCTAATTCTTTCTGTAATTGCTCTTGGATTTCACTAGGCTGAACAGTACAGAAATGTCAGTTCACCATCTCTGCCCGTAATAAGCAAATGCAGTCGGCATTGTAATTTTCCCTAATATAAAAACACAAAATGCTGGAGAACCTCAGCAAGTGAGGCAGCATCTGTGGAGAAAGAAACAGAGTTAACGTTTCAGGTCAAAGACCTGTCATCAGAACTGGAAGATGTTAAATAGTTAAAGTTTTTGAGCAAGTACCTAGCTGGGGAAAGGGGGGGGAATGGGAGAGGGGGGAGGAAAGAACAAAAGGGAAGGTCTGTGATAGGGTGGAGGGCACGAGTGATTAAATGACAAAAGGGATGATGGTGCAAGGCAAGGAGAGCGGTAATAGGACAGGTTAAGAAACAAAAGATTGATCAGGAGTAGCTGTAAATGGCAACAGCAGAACCATTACCAGCACCTGCTGTCTGAAAAAATGGGAGCAGTGGTTATGATCTGGTCAGCTAGTGCTGGTAATGGTTCTGCTGCTGCCATTTACAGCTACTCCTTTTGTTTCTTAACCTGTCCCATTACCACCTTCCTTGCCTTGCACCATCATCCCTTTTGTCATTTAATCACTCTTGCCCTCTATCCTATCACAGACCTTCCCTTTTGTTCTTTCCTTCCCTCCCCCCTTTCCCTGGCTCTGTACTCACTCAAAAACTTTAACTCTTTTAACACCTTCCAGTTCTGACGAAGGGCCATCTACCTGAAACATTAACTCTGTTTCTCTCTCCACAAATGCTGCCTGACTTGCTGAGCTTCTCCAGCATTTTCTGTTTTTATTTCAGGTTTCCAGCATCCGCAGTATTTTGCTTGTAATTTGCCTTTCTCATCTCACTTGGCCCGTTACATTGAATCACAGAAACTCGAGAGGGTATGATATGATAGCTATCACTGAGACATGGCTGCAGGATGGCCAGGATTGGGAACTAAATATACCGGGATATAAGGTCTACAGGAGAGACAGGGAAAATGGAAGAGGGGGAGGAGTAGCATTAATGATTAGAGATGAAATCACTTCAATGATAAAGGAGGATATAACGAGAGGTAAGCAGCCAACAGAGACCTTATGGGTTGAATTGAGAAATAGGAAAGGATCTAAGACTATAGTGGGAATTGTGTATAGGACCCCTGGCAGCAGCTCTGAAGTGCTAGATTGTATAAATGCAGAGATTAGACAAGCGTGTAAGAAAGGCATAGTGGTCTTAATGGGGGGACTTTAACCTTCACATAGATTGGGGAAAGCAGACTAGCAACTGTCAGAAAGGCAGTGAATTTCTTCAGTGTGTTCGGGATAGTTTTCTACAGCAGTATGTCCTGGAGGCAACAAGGGGGCAAGCCATACTAGATTTAGTAATGAGTAATGAACCAGATTTAGTTAACGGCTTGACTGTACGCGAACATCTATCCAATAGCAATCATAACATGATCGAGTTCAATGCAGTGTTTGAAAGGGAAAAAAGTGAGTCAGCTGCTAAGATTCTAGACTTGGGTAAGGCCAACTTCAATGGGATGAGACAGAGACTATCCACAGTAAACTGGGCAAATCTGTTAATGTGTAAAACGACTGATGATCAGTGGGAAATGTTTAAAGAAACATTTAACGTGATACAGAATCGGTTTATACCCCTGAGGGGCAAGAACTCTACTTGCCAAAAAAACAGCCATGCACAACTAAAGAGGTAAGGGACAGTATAAGATATAAAGAAAGGGCATACAAAAAGGCAAAAAATGGCACAGATCCTGGTGAATGGGAAAGATACAAAGATCAACAAAGGGTCACAAAACAGATAGTAAGAGCTACAAAAAGAGAGTATGAAAAGAAACTTGCAAGGGATATCAAAACCAATACGAAGAACATTTATAGTTATATTAGGAAAAAGAGGGTGGTCAGGAGCAGTGTTGGCCCCTTAAAAACTGAAAGTGGGGATATTGTCATTGACAATGGGGAAATGGTGGACATGTTGAACGATTACTTTGCGTCAGTATTTACAGTAGAGAAAGAGGATAGCATGCCGGAAATCCCAAGAAAACTAATATTGAATCGGGGACAGGGACTCAATAAAATGAATATAAGTAAAGCAACAGTAATGAAGAAAATAATAGCACTAAAGAGTGACAAATCCCCAGGACCACATGGTTTCCATCCCAGGGTTTTAAAGGAAGTAGGTGAGCACATTGCAGATGCCCTAACTATAATCTTTCAAAGTTCTCTAGATTCAGGAACTGTCCCTCTGGATTGGAAAATTGCACGTCACTCCGCTTTTTAAGAAAGGAGAGAGAGGGAAACCAGGGAATTATAGACCAGTTAGCCTAACATCTGTTGTGGGGAAGATGCTGGAGTCTATAATTAAGGATAGGGTGACTGAACACCTCGAGAATTTTCAGTTAATCAGAGTGAGCCAGCATGGATTTGTGAAAGGTAGGTCGTGCCTGACAAACCTGATTGACTTTTTTGAAGAGGTGACTAAAGTAGTGGACAGGGGTATGCTAATGGATGTTATGGACTTCCAGAAGGCATTTGATAAGGTCCCACATAAGAGACTGTTAGCCAAGATAGAAGCCCATGGAATCGAGGGAAAAGTACGGACTTGGTTAGGAAGTTGGCTGAGCGAAAAGCGACAGAGAGTAGGGATAATGGGTAGGTACTCACATTGGCAGGATGTGACTAGTGGAGTCCCGCAGGGATCTGTCTTGGGGCCTCAATTATTCACAATATTTATTAACGACTTAGATGAAGGCATAGAAAGTTCATATCTAAGTTTGCCGATGACACAAAGATTGGTCAAATGTAAGGAATCTTACAACACCAGGTTATAGTCCAACAATTTTATTTTAAAATCACAAGCTTTCGGAGATTATCTCCTTCGTCAGGTGAGTAGTGAATGAGAGGTTCTCAAATCGCATATCTTATATTAGGCTGGGACACCATCACACCAATCAAAGGTGTCATTTGGTGTTCAGACAGGTTAGCCACGGAAAACAGTAGGTCCCAGTATGCTGAATACACAATGTGTCAAATTACACAGACAGAGAGAAAGAGGCCCGAAAGGCAGAGGGAGAGAGAGAATTTCCAGTTGTATTAAAAACAGATAACTTTTTTTTCCTTGCTGGTGGGGTTACGTGTAGCGTGACATGAACCCAAGATCCTGGTTGAGGCCGTCCTCATGGGTGCGGAACTTGGCTATCAATTTCTGCTCGACGATTTTGCGTTGTCGTGTGTCTCGAAGGCCGCCTTGGAGAACGCTTACCCGAAGATTGGTGGCTGAATGTCCTTGACTGCTAAAGTGTTCCCCGACTGGGAGGGAACCCTCCTGTCTGGCGATTGTTGCGCGGTGTCCGTTCATCCGTTGTCTCAGCGTCTGCATGGTCTCGCCAATGTACCATGCTCCGGGGCATCCTTTCCTGCAGCGTATGAGGTAGACAACGTTGGCCAAGTCACAGGAGTATGAACCATGTACCTGGTGGGTGGTGTCCTCTCGTGTGATGGTGGTATCTGTGTCGATGATCTGGCATGTCTTGCAGAGGTTGCCGTGGTAGGGTTGTGTGGTGTCGTGGACGCTGTTCTCCTGAAAGCTGGGTAATTTGCTGCGAACGATGGTCTGTTTGAAGTTGGGTGGCTGTTTGAAGGCGAGTAGTGGAGGCGTGGGGATGGCCTTAGCGAGGTGTTCGTCGTCATCGATGACATGTTGAAGGCTGCGGAGAACATGGCGTAGTTTCTCCGCTCCGGGGAAGTACTGGATGACGAAGGGTACTCTGTTGGTTGCATCCCGTGTTTGTCTTCTGAGGAAGTCTATGCGATTCTTCGCTGTGGCCCGTCGGAACTGTCGATCGACAAGTCGAGCGTCATGGTGGTATCCCGTTCTTACGAGGGCGTCTTTCAGCGTCTGTCGGTGTCCATCGCGTTCCTCCTCGTCTGAGCAGATCCTGTGTATTCGTAGGGCCTGTCCATAGGGGATGGCCTCTTTGACGTGGTTAGGGTGGAAGCTGGAAAAGTGGAGCATCGTGAGGTTGTCCGTGGGCTTGCGGTAGAGTGAGGTGCTGAGGTGCCCGTCTTTGATGGAGATTTGTGTGTCCAAGAAAGAAACCGATTCTGAGGAGTAGTCCATGGTGAGTTTGATGGTGGGATGGAACTTGTTGATGTTATCGTGTAGTTTCTTCAGTGATTCTTCGCCGTGGGTCCATAGGCGAAGAATCACTGAAGAGACTACACGATAACATCAACAAGTTCCATCTCACCATCAAACTCACCATGGACTACTCCTCAGAATCGGTTTCTTTCTTGGACACACAAATCTCCATCAAAGACGGGCACCTCAGCACCTCACTCTACCGCAAGCCCACGGACAACCTCACGATGCTCCACTTTTCCAGCTTCCACCCTAACCACGTCAAAGAGGCCATCCCCTATGTACAGGCCCTACGAATACACAGGATCTGCTCAGACGAGGAGGAACGCGATGGACACCTACAGACGCTGAAAGACGCCCTCGTAAGAACGGGATATGACGCTCGACTTGTCGATCGACAGTTCCGACGGGCCACAGCGAAGAATCGCATAGACTTCCTCAGAAGACAAACACGGGACGCAACCAACAGAGTACCCTTCGTCGTCCAGTACTTCCCCGGAGCAGAGAAACTACGCCATGTTCTCTGCAGCCTTCAACATGTCATCGATGACGACGAACACCTCGCTAAGGCCATCCCCACGCCTCCACTACTCGCCTTCAAACAGCCACCCAACCTCAAACAGACCATCGTTCGCAGCAAATTACCCAGCTTTCAGGAGAACAGCGTCCACGACACCACACAACCCTGCCACGGCAACCTCTGCAAGACATGCCAGATCATCGACACAGATACCACCATCACACGAGAGGACACCACCCACCAGGTACATGTGACTCGGCCAACGTTGTCTACCTCATACGTTGCAGGAAAGGATGCCCCGGAGCATGGTACATTGGCGAGACCATGCAGACGCTGCGACAATGGATGAACGGACACCGCGCAACAATCGCCAGACAGGAGGGTTCCCTCCCAGTCGGGGAACACTTTAGCAGTCAAGGACATTCAGCCACCGATCTTCGGGTAAGCGTTCTCCAAGGCGGCCTTCGAGACACACGACAACGCAAAATCGTCGAGCAGAAATTGATAGCCAAGTTCCGCACCCATGAGGACGGCCTCAACCGGGATCTTGGGTTCATGTCACGCTACACGTAACCCCACCAGCAAGGAAAAAAAAGTTATCTGTTTTTAATACAACTGGAAATTCTCTCTCTCTCTCTGCCTTTCGGGTCTCTCTCTCTCTGTCTGTGTAATTTGACACATTGTGTATTCAGCATACTGGGACCTACTGTTTTCCGTGGCTAACCTGTCTGAACACCAACGACACCTTTGATTGGTGTGATGGTGTCCCAGCCTAATATAAGATATGCGATTTGAGAACCTCTTATTCACTACTCACCTGACGAAGGAGATAATCTCCGAAAGCTTGTGATTTTAAAATAAAATTGTTGGACTATAACCTGGTGTTGTAAGATTCCCTTACATTTGTCCACCCCAGTCCATCACCGGCATCTCCACAACAAAGATTGGTGGTATTGTAAGCAGTGTAAATGAAAACATAAAATTACAAAGCGATATTGATAGATTAGGTGAATGGGCAAAACTGTGGCAGATGGAATTCAATGTAGACAAATGTGAGGTCATCCACTTTGGACCAAAAAGGATAGAACAGGGTACTTTCTAAATGGTCAAAAGTTAAAAACAGTGGATGTCCAAAGGGACCTAGGGGTTCAGATACATAATCATTGAAGTGTCATGAGCAGGTGCAGAAAATAATCAATTAGGCTAATGGAATGCTGGCCTTTATATCTAGAGGACTAGAGTATAAGGGGGCAGAAGTTATGCTGCAGCTATACAAAACCCTGGTTAGACCGCACCTGGAGTACTGAGAGCAGTTCTGGGCACCGCACCTTTGGAAGGACATATTGGCTTTGGAGGGAGTGCAGCGTAGGTTTACTAGAATGGTACCCGGACTTCAAGGGTTAAGTTACGAGGAGAGATTACACAAATTGAGGTTGTATTCTCTGGAGGTTCGAAGGTTAAGGGGTGATCTGATCGAAGTTTATAAGATATTAAGGGGAACGGATAGGGTGGATAGAGAGAAACTATTTCTGCTGGTTGGGGATTCTAGGAGTTGGGGGCACAGTCTAAAAATTAGAGCCAGACCTTTCAGGAGTGAGATTAGAAAACATTTCTACACACAAAGGGTGGTAGAAGTTTGGAACTCTCTTCCGCAAACGGCAATTGATACTAGCTCAATTGCTAAATTTAAATCTGAGATGGATAGCTTTTTGGCAACCAAAGGTATTAAGGGATATGGGCCAAAGGCAGGTATATGGAGTTAGATCACAGATCAGCCATGATCTTATCAAATGGCAGAGCAAGCATGAGGGGCTGAATGGCCTACTCCTGTTCCTAAGTTTTCCTAAGTCCTAAGTTTTCCTAAGAAGCAGCTTGCTCCAAACACAGAGGGTCAGACATGGCAACTGTCACCTGTTGGGAGTGAGATCTGTTTCTTTTGGGCTTAAACATTGAACCTACGTTGATATCCCTCTGAAAAAATAAACTCACAAAATAGCTTCTGTAAATGGCTCTGTAATCTGTGTTATCCTTGCTGATCATAAACTCTGAACAGCTCCCTAGCATTTGACAGCTTTGCTCTGCATTATTACATCGCCATTGTTGGCAAGAATTCATTTATAGAAACAGAATGGGCCCACAAGCACTGAATAGGTTTCTTATTTTTAAAATTTCAGCTTGAATAGTACTATCATCGACCAGGTTTTTGGAAATGGTCGTACAAACAGATAGATACAATCTTTTTTGTTATGTGGGTATAATAGTCTGTGCTCTTTGCTTCAGCTTTGAATGTCAAGATGTAAAGGGCTGGGTGCCAGAATAGCCTCTGGGCATTTGCCGCAAAGAATTTGTGTTTTAGACAAAATGTAGGATGGAGCCAGCCAGCCAGAAATGAACTCATCCTCTTGGGGAAGGTTTAATGTTAAGTGCAGACGCACCCTACTTACACATGTCACAGCAAGAGAAAATTCTTGCTATTCTCTATCACCAATTTCTTTGAACTGTCTACACTTTACACAACCTCAATGGTGAAGTCTTAACCCTGTGAAGTTCAAAAGGCCTTATAAACCTTCACACCAGTCGCTTTTATTCCAACTTCTCTTCCTCACCAATACTCTGGAATATTGCACATAATTAGAAGCAGGTGTTGTATTCAGAAATACATTTTTTCTGCCTATTTCCACATATTTGTGCTTTCACCTTTGTGGATTCAAGACCAGCCCAGACATGAGGCATAAAAGGTGTCTCTGCCGTAGGAAAGGTCCTTATTTAAATAGGTTTGGAGCAATCTCCATTCCGCTCCTCTGGGTACAAGTTAATCGTACAGAATTATCCATCCAGCCGACTGGCACTAAATTGGCATTTTCATTTAGAGAAGTCATGAGGATGACTGGAATGTAGTCTGAGGAGCATGTCTGAGATTGGGATTCAGGTGTACTGATGGAGCAATATAGAGAATGCTTAACTCCTGATCAGTGGTGTGCCTAATCATGCAGAGCGAGCTTTACTTTGCTGACAAAAGGGTAAGTTGTGTGTTTTATTAAAAATAAGCTTGTCCTCCTCACTAACGTCTTTCACCTTGATCAAAGCAAAAGTAAGAAATGTAGCACCTTTCATGACCTCAGGACGACCCAAAGCGCTTTACAGCCAATGAAGTACTTTTGATGTGTAGTCACTGTTGTCATGTAGGAACCGTGGCCGCTTGATGTGCACAGCAAGATCCCGCAAACAGAAATGAGGTAATGACCAGATAATCTGTTTTAGTGATGTTGGCTGAGGAATAAGTATTGGCTACCCATACCAGGTAGAACTCCTTTGCTTTTCTTTGAATAGTGACGTGGGATCTTTTATATCCACTTGAAAGGGCAGACTTGATTTAATGTCTCATCCGATAGACGGCATCTCTGACAGTGCAGCGCTCCCTCAATACCGCACTCAAGTGTCAGCCTGGATTATGGGCTCAAATTTCTGTGGTGGGTCTTGAACCCACGACCTACTGACTCAGGCGAAAGTGCTGCCCACTGAGCTAAGGCTGCCACAAGGAACCCATCTCTTCAGCTTAACTCTACCAAGAAAAAAAGAATGAGTCTGAAGATCACTCTTCAGAAAAGCAGCCAATATTCAGTTTTCTCCCTATGCTATCCTAAAGGTGCAAACTCTTGCTGCTGTTTCATTCCATAGGTGCTGACAACTTGCTAGTACCTCCCTTGAGTAACCCTTCTTATGCCGAGTATGGGCAGGTTATTTGACTTGGAGGATGTTACAGCCAAGCATGACCCTTCCCTCATCCAACATTATTGTATGCATATTTCCCTGGGGGGGGGGGGGGGTCCCTTCCCTTCCCTTCCCCATGGCCCAAAGCCCAGGACACTTTGGACTAATTGTGACACCACAGCTGTCGTCCCATTTGAGATCAGTTAACTCGGACCAGGGGAATTGAACCTGCGAGTTTCATGGAGGGTGTGGTTTGATGTTGTAGAATGTTGACTAACCGGATTTGATCTTCCAGAATTGATCTTACCTGTATTGATGATGTGGAGATGCCGGTGATGGACTGGGGTTGACAATTGTAAACAATTGTACAACACCAAGTTATAGTCCAACAAATTTATTTTAAATTCCACAAGCTTTCGGAGGCTTCCTCCTTCCTCAGGTGATTTCCACACCGTTCACCTGAGGAAGGAGGAAGCCTCCGAAAGCTTGTGGAATTTAAAATAAATTTGTTGGACTATAACTTGGTGTTGTAAAATTGTTTACAATTACCTGTATTGAGAAGTGGCTTTTCTGCACTTCAGAAGGCACAGACATGCATTGAGTAGGATACAGAGAAAGCGGCATGAATCATCCAAATGTAAAAGAATGAGCTATGAGGATAGATTAGAGAAGCTTAAGTACTACAATCTGGCGAGAAACAGGTTATGGGGGGAGGGGGGAGGGAAAACCTGGTTGAGGTGCATAAAGTATTGTGTGGCATAGATAAGGTGACACCTTATCACATTCTGAGGATGTTACAATGTGCTTTATATTTAATGTGGGTAATCGCTGTAACAGCAAGGTCCCACTAACTGCAAATGAGTGAATGAATGACCAAATATCTGTTTTGGTAGTATTGATTGAGAGGAACGTTGGCCAGTACACCGGAGAAGCCATGTACCACTCTCCAAATACTCTTCGTGGTCCCCCCCTACTAGCTTATATTGTAAATAGTTCTTCTTGGCCCCTGCCCCCGTCCCTTTCAAAATTCCTTCAAAAGAATCGTACCCTCGACCCCTCTCGTCCTCACTAACTACTGTCCCTTCTCCAACCTCTCCTTTTCAAAATTCTTGTATTTATTGTCGCCTCCCAGATCTGTATCGTTACTCTTGCTACTCACTGTTTAAATCCCTCCAATCAGGTTTTTGTCCCTCCCACAGCACCAAGACAGCCCTAACCAAAGTCAGTAATATTCTTTGGTGCATTATGTCTCCTCGTCCTTGACTCTATACAGCCTTACACATGGTCAAACCACATTATCGTCCTCCAACACCTCTATTGTCCAACTCAGAGGAACTGCCCTCGCTTGGTTCCACTTTTAACTATCCAATTGTAGCCAAGTATCTTTGGCAATGACTTCTCTTCCCATCCCCGCACCATCACTGTGGGTGTATCCCAAGGATCCATCCTTTGCTGCCTCCTCTTTATCTACATGCTGCTCCTTGGCAATATTATCCACAGTCATGGGGTTAACTTCCATGTATATGGTGAGGACACCCAGCCCTACCTCCCCACCACTTCTCTCAGACCCCGGCACTGTTAGACTGCTTGGCCAACATCCAGTCTTTGATGAGCCATAATTTCCTCTGTTCAAAATATTGGACGGCTGAAGCCATTGTCTTTGCCCCGGCCACTGACTCCATCCCCCTCCCTGGCCGCTGTCTCGGGCTAAACCACACCGTTAGCAACCTATGCATCCTGTTTGACCCTGAGCTGAGCTTCCGAATCCATATCCTCTTTTGCGCAAAGACCTCTGTTTCTCTAACATTGCCCCTTATGCCCCGACCTCAGCTCATCTGCTGCTGAAACCCTCATCCGTGCCTTTGTCACCTACAGCTTCAAATACTCCAACACTCTGCTGGCCGGCCTCCCATACCCCATGCTCCATAAACATCAGCTCACTCAAAACTCTGATGCCTGTATCCTAGCTCACTGCAAGTGCAGCTCACCGCTATCCTTGTTGACTTTCATTGGCTCCCGGGTCCCCAATTAAAGTTAAAATGCTTATCCATGTGTTTAAATATTTGGCCTCACCCCACCTTATCTCTGTAGTCTCCTCCATCCCCTACATCCCCACACCGAACTCTCCATTGCTGTAACTCCAGCCGTATATCTAAGTTTGCTGCCGACACTAAGTTAGGTGGCACAGTAAATAGTGTAGATGGGAGCAGAAAGTTGCAAAGGGACATTGAGAGATTAAGTGAGTGGGCAAAACTGTGGCGGATGGAGTTAAATGTGGGGGAGTGAGAAAGTGTGAGGTCATCCACTATGGGCCTAAGAAAGATAGATCAGAGTATTTTCTAAATAGTGAGAAGCCAGGAACTGTGGAGGAGCAGAGAGATTTGGGGTCCATGTAGCAGTTGTTGCAGCTGGTCACCTGGAGGTGGGAGGGGAGAGATTGGTTGCTGAAGATCCAGATGACATTGGCCACCTGGGCCTTGAATCCTGTTTATATAAAATTTATGACAGGACGATTTGACCTCATTGTTTCCGCTAATCTTAAATTTCCATCCTCCGAGTGTTACACTGCATATTCTAATTTCAGCTCAGTGGTTTAGTGATCTAGTAGTAGATTTACTGTATATGGTTTGGCATTCAGGTAGGGCTGGATAAGACCATACCTAGCATTTATGGCCAAAATTGTTTTGTATGTTTCATGGTGCTGAAGCTTAACCATCACTGCATTCGACCCCTTAGAAAGGCAGTATTATTTTGTTGATGGCTGCAGAGCTTTAGCATTCTACATACAGAATTTATCAATTCAGGCAGTTTTTTTTCTTTGATAAGACGCGAGGAAAAACCATCAGCAATTTAGTAAAAGGAGTAATAAACTAATTCCAGTGTTCTTCAGCTGGTCAGCAGCCACTGAGAAATGTTCACCCTGCTTTTTACCTTAATATTAGGGACCCATATTCAAACCATTTAACAATGCTCTTCCCATCTGCAAGGTAGCTATTTGAAGTAATTTGCATTCATGACGCATTATTGTCTTAACCTGACAGCTCAAAGTGGTAAGTTCTTGGCACTGCTGTGCTCCAAACCGGTTTCTTTGTTAGACGGTAGAGAATCCTATCCTTTTTTGCAGTTACTTTGACCCAATATGTGGAAGTTGCCAATGAATAAAGAAGATTGGTGGTTTACCTACCTTGGGTATTATCTTCCTCGGTCTTTGTAGTTTAACCTTTACATACAAAGCTCTCTATCTGTGTCTTCTATCTCCTCCTACCTGGTTCATTCCTTTCCTTCAGTGTATGTAACTTCCTTGCTTTGTTGAGTAGCTGTCAGATGCTGTTGCCTTTGAAATAACTGAACGATGCCCTAGAACAAGTCCCTATTATACAGGAGTGGGGGGGAGAAGATGGGTGCGAAAGGCATGACTCATGCTCAATTCTATATGGTGCCAGAAATTGAAGGTGTATTTACATTAAATTTGGGCTGTAAGAGAACGGTGCAGAGAGGTTGTATTGATTTATCCTCACCCCCTTCCCGAGGCTCATTTGAAGGCTGATTCAGTAAAGAGAGACCTGGCTTTCTGTGAATATGCAGAAAGCTGGACTCTGCTTTCCAAATCAGCCTTCAACGGGCTTATGGGGAAGGGAGGTAAGGACATTGTCGGAATTTTCTTTGTTCTCATCACCTTGGAATTGCACGTAGCTGACCAAGAGGAGAGGAATTGGATGCATCGAGTCATGAATTTGATGCTGAGCTGGTTCCATCCTCACGTCACGACACAAACGCACTGAGCAGACCAGAGTAGGAGGTCATTGTTCCAATAAGCGATTGGAGCATCCTGCTGCTGCAGGAGCATGGTGGTTAACAAGCTTAGCTGATGATATGAAAACCACACATTTTCCACTGCCCTTGGTTTGGATGACAACCTATTTAATTGTGGTTCATTTGCATTCAAGGAATGAGGAAAACCAAACCTAAAGTAGGTTATATAAATCTGCATCTAATTCACTGCAGCTGTTGCTATTTGAGGTGACGTTTTTTTTTTGCTAATGGTTCTTTTCAGCTTTCAAAGTCACTGCCCCTCCTTGCCCCAGTTCAAACTGTTGCCCCAGGCATAATATAATTAGGATTGGATGATACTTGAGTTTTGCACATTAGGACATCTTGTGAAGATGTCCTGCATTGTGTTTACCCTGAATCAAGTATTAAATGTTATGCCAATTAGAACACTGTTCAAATGTTAATCAGCTAGTGTTTCTTGTACTGATCCGTAGAGTGAATCATTGTTAATACTCTCCATCCGGGCAGATCAAATTTTGAAACACGTTGTATTTTGTTTTTGCAAATATTGTAATTTTTTTAATATCTTTCATGAAGTTTTGCTGTTAACAAAGTTTTTAAACCACTGTTTATTTATTTACTTTCTGACCCAAGGTATTGTGGAGATTGAAGAAGGGGAAGTGAAGGATCAGGAGCTGACACTAGCCTCTCAGTCTGTGGCTCGAATGTCCTTTGCAAAGGAGCCACACGTCCAGCAGGTAAGAATGGGTTTCAAGCCCCTGGATTTGTTCCCTTTATTGCACCAAATGTCTTATTACCTGCCGTGTTTCACTTTTGTCTTCTCTCGTGTTGGCGCTCCTGCTCACAGTTGGGTAGCAATGCTATTGACGAAAATTATTTTTATTTCTAAGTTGTATATCGACAGACTCGATTAGCAAGCTGTCTTTTTCCCGGGGGACGCATGTTGGAAACCAGCCCGGACTGATGGGGTGAATGGCTTTTCTCTTGCTGGCTGTGAGGGTCCTGTGTGAAATTAGTTTTGGGACAATTTCCATTCATTTTCCCAGTGGGCAAGGTCCCACAGCACAAAACTGCACTGAGCTGCCTGTCCCTCTGACAAGCCATGGGAGAAGAAATGTCACACAAGTGCACCATAAGGAACCCTTGTGAGACTAAGGCTGGAGTATATTGAAGATCTTTGAGTGCTAGCTAAGGCATAAAGGGGATGGTGCCAAGCTGAAGACAGGTGTTCTCCAAAATCAAGGGAATGTCGAGTGCCTTGGGTCAGTTGGCTACAGAATCACATTGACGATGAAATGGGCTTTTCCTGTCCTTCCTCCGAACTGACAGAGGCCCCAAAGTGACTGCAGTCTTCAAAATAAAGTAAGTTAGTCTTCTGAGTTCTGCTTAAAGGAAAGTAATACTGTAGAATAAAGCACTTTGTGAGCTTCTCCTCCCTGCTAGCAAACATTTTTTTTTAAAGCCAGCAGGCAGTCAGTTTTGTGTGAAGTAATGCTCAGCTTTGAGGTGACCGTACAATTGGGGTTACTGCTCGTAAGCAGGCAGTGACGAGTGTCATGGTGGGCCCTTCACAGAATGCCGAGAGGGGCAAAGAGGGAAGCTGTGGCCTTATCCAATATGGATTCAAGCCTGGGACGGTGGCAAAAGAGAATGAAGGTAGAGGAATAGTGAAAGATTGGGATAAGGATTTGGGGAGAGCAAAGTACCCAAGAGGGGATGCACAACATAGAAAGATAGGAACAGGAGGAGGCCATTCAGTCTCTCGAGCTTGTTCCACCATTTAATTAGATCACGGCTGATCTGTATCTTAACTCTATCTACCTGCCTTGGTTCTGTAACCCTTAATACCTTTGCCTAACAAAAAAATCTATCAATTTCAGTTTTGAAATTTTCAATTGACCCCCAGCCTCAACATCTTTTTGGGGGAGAGTTTTCCAGATTTCCACTCCCCTTTGTGTGAAGAAGTGCTTCCTGATATCACCCCTGAACGGCCTAGCTCTAATTTTAAGGTTATGCCCCTTGTTCTGGACTCTCCCACCAGAGGAAATAGTTTCTCTCTAGCTACCCTATCAAATTCCTTAATCATCTTAAACACTTCAATTAGATCACCTCTTAATCCGCTATACTCCAGGGAATACAAGCCTAGTCTATGCAACATGTCCTAATTAACCATTTTAGTCCCAGTATCATTCTGGTGAATCTGCGCTGCACCCCCTCCAAGGCTGATATATCCTTCCTGAGGTGCGGCGCCCAGAACTGAATGCAGTCTCCAGATGGGGTCTAACTGGAGCTCTGTTCAGTTGAAACATAACTTCCACCCCTTTGTATTCCAGCCCCCTTGAGATTAAGGCCAACATTCCATTAGCCTTTTTAATTTTTTTGTGCAGTACTAGCTTTTAGTGATTTCTGTACTTGGTCCCCTAATCTCTCTGCTCCTCCACAGTTCCTAACTTCTCACCATTTAGAAAATACTCTGATCTACCTTTCTTAGGTCCAAAGTGGATGACCTCACACTTCCCCACATTGAACTCCATCTGTCACAGTTTTGCCCACTCACTTAATCTCTCAGTGTCCCTTTGCAATTTTCTGCTCCGATCTACACTATTTACTGTGCCACCTAACTTAGTGTCATCAGCAAACTTAGATATACAGCTACTGCCCTAGCTAAGATCAGCTAACTCTGTACAGTCCATTGCCGAAACCAGGGACTTTATCCCAGCATGTGTGATTCAGTCCCGCACCAGACTGCTCTTGCCGATTGGGGGAGCCATATTCACTTATGCTCTGATCAAGCAATGGAAGAGACCATTTCTATCATCAGATCTACTCAAATGGGAATCAGTCTGCAAGGAAAAGGGCAAAATGATGCAACCCTTGTAGTTGGAAAAAAAAAGCAATGTTACAACATGCGGCAATCTCTGCAATGTGCACTGCAGGCTTGAGTTATTTAACATCATGTATTTGCAGCCGTGCCTTCAGCTGCCTAGGCCCTAAGCTCTGGAATTCCCTCCCTAAACCTCTCCGCCTCTCTACCCCTCCCTCCTCCTTTAAGATGCTCCTTAAAACCTACCTCTTTTTGACCAAGCTTTTGGTCACCTGTCCTAATATCTCCATATGTGGCTCAGTGTCAAATTTAGTTTGATAATCGTTCCGCAGTGGTTTTGACCTGAAGTTGTTGAAACTCAATGTTGAGTTCCATTACCAGCCTCTTTTCCCTTGCACCATCATCCCTATAGTCATTTAATCACTCCTGTCCTCCATCCTATCACAGCTCTTGTGAAGCGCCTTGGGACATTAAAGGCACTATATAAATGCAAGTTGTTGTTGTTGTGTACTTTTCCCCAAAAAATGCATTGTGTTCTAAAATGCACAATAATCAGGAGTGAAGCCTCTCAGACGGGTGTTTTGTTTAACTGCACCTTTCCTGACTCGCTCTCTGTTCATCCATCTGCAAAAACTTTTCAGCTTTGCCCTCTTGCAGTCCCTTGTACCTGGGATGTTATGCTAAGCCAGACCCTGTGCTGATGTGTAAAGGAGGTCAGCCACTTCCTCTGCCTGCTGGCTGCACAGTTTGAGATGTTGATAAAATCAGTTTGTCAGAGCTCCTTCCCTCTTCAGTGTGACACAGTAGATTGCAAAAGTTTCTTGCAGTTCAAAAGTGCGACTTTGAAGTTTTGAGCGTTTGGACCAAGTAGTACAAGAACGAAAAGCACTTGGTTCATAGACTTACATAGAATTTACAGCACAGAAACAGGCCGTTCGGCCCAACCAGTGTTTGTCCTCCACACGAGCCTTCTCCCACCTTACTTCATCTAACCCTACCAACATATTGCTTTCTCCCTCATGTACTTATCTAGCTTCCCCTTAAATGCATCTATGCTATTCGCCTCAACCACTCCTTGTGGTAACGAGTTCCACATTCTAACCACTCTCTGAGTAAAGTTGTTTCTCCTGAATTCCTTATTGGATATTTTAGTGACTATCTTATATTTATGGCCCCTAGTTTTGGGGTCTCCCTCAAGTTGAAACATCATCTCTACGTCTATCCTATCGAACCAGTTCATGACCTCTAGTTCTAATTTTAAAGACCTCTATTAGGTCACCCCTCAGCTCTCTCCTTTCTAGAGAAAAGAGCCCCAGCCTGCTCGATCTTTCATGACAGTTATACCCTCTCAGTTCTGGTATCAGCCTTGTAAATTTTTTTTGCACTTTCTCCAGTGCTTCTGGAATATGGTTCAATTTAGTGACCCATAGTAATTTTATTGTAAGCATTCAGTACATTGAAACAATTGTCTCAACAACAGCAGTAACAGAACTAAATACCACAAGCTGAAATAAAAAAAAACTGCTGGAAACACTCAGCAGGCCAGGCAGCATCTGGAGAGAGAAACAGAGTTAACGTTTCAGGTCAATGACCTTTCATCAGAACTGGAAGAAGTTAAAAATTTAACAATTTATAAGCAAGTACAGAGCCAGGGAAAAGGGGGAGGGAAGAACAAAGGGAAGGTCTGTGATAGGGTGGAGGGCAGGAGTGATTAAATGACAAAAGGGATGATGGTGTGAGGCAAGGGGGGTGGGAAAGGGACAAGTAAAGAAACAAAAGACGGGCCTAGAGGAGCTGTAAATGGCAACATCAGAACCATTTCCAGCACCTGCTGTCCGAAAAAATGGGAGCAGTGGTTATGATCTGAAGTTATTGAACAATGTTGAGTCCAGAAGGTTGTAAAGTGCTTAATCGAAAGATGAGGTGCTGTTCCTCGAGCTTCCGTTGAGCTTCATTGGAACAGTGTAAGAGGCCGAGGACAGAGAGGTCAGATTGTGAATGAGATGGAGAATTAAACTGACAAGCGACCGGAAACTCAGGGTCACGCTTGCGGACTGAACGGAGGAGTTCAGCAAAGCGATCACCCAATCTGCGTTTGGTCTCCCCAGTGTAGAGGAGACCGCTCACTGTTGAATTGAGACTGCTGAAGCTAGGAATCCCTCTGGACCCCTGGTACAATATTGGATTCAAAAAGCACTATTCTCTCCATTTCCTCCAGGCCCCCTAATCTTTGGTCCTCATGGATGATCCTAGATGGATGACCTAAATTATGAAGGGTTTCGATAAAGTAAATAAAGAGAAACTTTCCACTGGCAGATCGGTGGCCTGAAGCTGGCTGTACCTTTACATGGGAGATGAGAGGGAAAAGGGCAGTGAAGCACATACGGAAAGAAAGAGAGCGCGAGATAGATGTAGAGGAAGCATGCGAGACACGTACAAAGAGTGAGAGACACACAGGAGAGAGAAAAAAATAGGGAGAAAGAGTAAGAAAATGAGACACGTGGATATATAAACAATGAAGGTGTATGTGAAGCACGCAGAGAAGGATAAAGAAGGAAGATGGAAAGAGTGGAAAAAGAGGGAAATGGAAAGAATTGGAGACTGGGGCGGTAGAAATTTACAGGAACAGATGGCACAATATCTCTCCTGTCCTCAACCTCTCTGCAGCCCTCAGCATGGTTGCCCAATCCACCCTTCTTCACTGCCTTCCTTCTATGATTCACCTCCGTGGTACCATTCTTACCTGTCTCAGTACATCTGCCGCCTTCTCCTGAGCCTTTACCACCACCTCCAGCACGCTGTAAGGTTCTAAACCTGCCCGCCCCCCCACAACCCTGGCTCCCATTCTTGTTTGAACCCTTTCCTCAGCGATGTCATTATAAGCATGGTGTCCGCTCCTACCTCTCCTTCAACTGCTTCTCAGACATCAATTGTGGATGAGCAGTGCTTTCTTCAGCTTGACGTAGACTAGACTGAAACCAGCCTGTTCAGCGCTTGACAGAAACTCTGCGTCCAAGCCACTAATTCCATCCTCCTCACTGGCTGAGACTGGCCGTACATAGCCTCAGTATTCTGACTGATCCTGTGCTGAGCTTCCATTCTCCTATCTTATCTGTCGCCAGCACTGCCTATTTCCTCTTCTAACTTCCCTATTTCACCCCACTGCTGCTGAAACCCATCCACACCTTTTTTTTTGGATCAATTTCTCCAGTGCTCTCCTTGTGATTTCTGAAGCACCGACCCACACAAACTCCCATCTCATCCAAAACCCAGCTGCTTATAATCCTGTCTGCTCATCACTGTCCTCACTCACATCCATCCCTGAACTCATTGATTTCCAAACCCTCGTCCTCATCTGCAAATGCCCCCAAGGCTTTACCCACCTCTTTTGTAAAGCACTGGAGGCTATACAAATGCAAGCTGTTGTACAGTCCATTGTTTTGCAATGCTGGGCCACATCAGAACTGTTTAACAAGCACTGTTCCCATGTCTGCAAAAGTAGTGATAGGATGTGTTTCCAGCGTCTTTATCCTGGGTCTGGGCAATAAATTGCACACAAGTAGGCCTACATTGTGGAACAAAAGCGACAGAGTCATGTGGAAAATAGTATATCAAATAAATCAAGTGGAAAATGTCAATTTTAGGTTTCCTTTTGTGTTGAAGGTTGTGTGGGTAGATATTTATCTGCAGCAACAAGCTGTGTGAAGTCAATCAGTCACATGACAGGCCCTCCCTCCGTACATGAGGTGGGCGGGTGTTGATTACAACGTCAGATAAGAGACAGAAAACTGCAGGGAGCCGCACGTTGTTACAGTGCAGAACTGTAGCCCTGCAAATACCCCTGCAACACAGTGGATGGAGCATGCTCTCGTTTCAGAGCACTTGCACTTAGTTGGTCCAAAGCGCGGAGTTCACCCAGACCCACTCTTCTGAGGAGGATAGAAAACACTGTTCAGATTTCACTATCACTGCGGTGAATGATTTTCGGTCTACTGACCCTCAGAATATATTGTAAAAGTAAATGAGAAGAGATTTATATTTACTCCTTTAGAGCAGAGAAGGTTAAGGGGAGATTTAATAGAGGTGTTCAAAATTATGAGAGGTTTTGATAGAGTAAATAAGGAGAAACTGTTTCCACTGGCAGGAGGGTCAATAACCAGAGGACACAGATTTAAGGTAATTGGCAAAAGAACCGGGGGGAGATGAGGAGAATTTTTTTTATGCAGCAAGTTGTCACGATCTGGAATGTACTGCCTGAAAGGGTAACTTCCAAAAGGGACGTGGATATATGCTTGAAAAGTATGGCAGGACTATGGAGAAGGAGCAGGGGAGTGGAACTAATTGGATAGCTCTTTTAAAGAACCGGCACAGACACGGTGGGCCAAATGGCCTCCTAAGTTCCCTATGATTCTATAATGTGTTTGCTCTCATTTGCCAGCCTTGGTTCAGGAGTGACACTTGTGCCTCTGCATCAGAAGGTTGTGGGCTCAAGCCCCACTCCAGAGACTTGTGCACTTAATCTGGACTCGTACTTCAGTGCACTGTCTTTCAGATGAGGTGTTAAACCGAGGACCCGTCAGCCTTCTCGGGTGGATGTGAACGGTCCCATGGCATTATTCGAAGAGCAGAGGCATTCTCCAGCCATCCTGGCCAAAATTTATCCCTCAATCAACCACTGGAACATTATCTGGTCATTTTTTCTCAGTACTGTTTGTGGGATCTTACAGTACACAAATTGTCACATTCCCCTATGTTGCAACAGTGACTAAGCTTTAAAAGTTCTTTGTGAAAGGCACTATATAAGTGCAAGCTTTTCTTTCCTGTTACAAATTTAATGGGTCTACAGTAGATATTCTCTTGGGGCTTAGCATCCCATAAGAGGACTTTGTGTCTCCTATGATCAGGAGTGCATCTTTACTATTCAATATTTAGTTAAATGATAGCGTGACCCAGGGATTGTGGCATAGACCCCTTATTGTGTGTACTGGATGCTGTGTTCTCACATGCACCACCACATGTGCACTCTCCTTTCTTTTTGGAAGGTGGTCTATAAAGCACTCTAGTGAGACAAGACTAACTGTAAACGAACAAACTAATTTATTTTATATGAAATATACGAATGAACAGAGCGCAATTTTCACACTGAGATTCAATCAATTCTTGATTGCACCTGGTATCATTTTCAAAAAACGAAAGCTATGACCCTGCCCCCACTATAGGCTAAACTCAATTACAAGTTAAATGTACGAGCCAGCTGTTACCTGACTTCCTCTGTTACAGGCTGTACATGGTCATACTCAGTCCTAGAGCCTCTCAGTCTCACTGACTAGAGACTATGTTTCAGGCTGCCTGGCAAGAGAGAGATCTCACTTCTCTCCAGACCCTTCCCTCAATTCTATGTCCTGGAATTATCTATAGTATTGCTAATCAAAATTATGAAAAGCTTTCCTTTTATGTGGAAGCTTGTGCAGCCTGTTTGTCTGTTCAGCTGAACTCCATGCTGGTTGCATTGAATGAAAATCATTCTAGCACTAAGGTGCGAACTAGACAATGTACTCAGTGACATCCTGTTATTCCTAATTAACGTTCTAAGTGAGTTTAAATGCTAAGTCAAAAATAATATTGTATTCCTGGGAATTAACCCATTGTGAATTGAATGTAACTTTGTAGCAATTTCATAAGTTAAAACAAAATCCCTTTTGGGCCAAATAGGTAAAAGTCCTAAAATATTTCATAGTGAATGGCCTTTTTGTGATAGTGCTGGGAGAAATGTTGGCTGGGGCACTGGGAGAGCTCCTTCTTGCAGTAGTGTTGTCAAATCTTTAATGCCCACCTGAATCACAGGAACTGGCGTGTGGATTTTAGTTTAACATTTCATCCAAACGTTTAACATTTCTGACAATGTAGCACTGGGTGTCAGCCTAGATTATGTATTCAAGTACTGGAACCCTTGACCTACTGACTGAGAAGTGCAATCACTACTAACTGAGACAAGCTGACGCTTTGACTACATGGTTCCTGAGGGCTGTGTTTTAGCAAGAATGGAATGTCCCTTAGTCTTTGTTTTCCTGAAGTACCTTTTGTAGTAGACGACTTTTCCTTGATTTGTTTCTTTACTTTCAGATTACACGAACTTTCAGACTCACTGAAGAAGGGAAGTTGGAGCAAATCGTTTGTATGGCAACCGATCAACAGCCCCTATTGCAGCATCTCCACATAACATACACACGCAGTTCCTAACACAGTATATTCATGTAACAAGCGTTCACCCCAAGCTCCAAATGCACTGTCCTATACACGCTCCTTTTATACTTTAGCCTCACTGTGTTAAATTCGAAGACTTTAACTAGAAGTTGAAGATTATAATTTTGGATTTTTACAGTTGATTGTATTACAGTACCACTATTCTAATTGCAAATTACTGTTTGTTATTGGGTGCTTTGGAAGTTTGTAATAACCTACTGTTGGCTTCCCGGGATGTTGTGAAAATCAGAAACTTTTGGGATATTGTGTTTGCTTTGTCTCCATGGTCGCACAAGATTTATGTTCCTTTTGTTCAGTAGTTAAAAATCAGGTCAAAAATAGATAACTCAGGAACATCTAACAGACCTCCTAATCTTAGATTACATCCACCCCTATGATACTCTCTAAGATATGTTTCCTCTGTCCTCTTTCTTGGGCCTGTCTCCTTGTGCATCCCCAGCTGAGAGCAGCACGTGACCTGCTTCTGCTTTTCGCCACGCTGCAGTCAGCCACTCGGAGGTGTGTGAACGTGATGCCTAATCGATGCTTTGCAACGAGACATCACTGCTCCTGAGCACATAATCTGGCTGACTTCACTGTGGGAGTGGAATAACTGGGACTGACTCACCCCTACCAGAAAAGTATGTGCTCTAACTACCCCACAGTTTCACCATTTGCCCTGTGATTTATGCCATGTTAAATCAGTTTCCCGACCTGTCAAATATCCTTTCACGGAAATGCACAGAGATGGACCTTTGAGAAAACCACACTACTGATATAAAACTTGAAAATTAATAATGAAGGCAAATAACCTATTTGACACCCTAGTAAAAGTTTGTTTTATTTGTTGATGGACTGTGTATGATGCTGTCAAGACTGTATTTAATGCCCAATCTAGTTGTTGTGTGGTGGGCCTTCCACTTGAACTGATGCAGTTCTCGTGGTGCGGGTGCATCCACGATGGTGTTAGGTGGAGAATTCCAGGATATTGACTCCACAGTGATGACTGGGCAGTGATATATGTCTATAAGTCATGAAATTCATGAATAGTGTAAATGTAAGCAGGTTATTTATGATTCCAGAGCTAGAGCATATGAAAATGAAACTGGGAGTCTTGAGCAAAATTGGAGAAAAGAAGATTCCTCCCTTACTGTGTAAATAAATGCCCATTAAAGCTATATTTTTGTCTCCTGAATGCAATGACTTATGGGGTAACCCTCCAGTGGCTCACCTAATGGGGTAACCCTCCAGTGGCTCACCTAATGGGGTAACCCTCCAATGGCTCATTGTATGAGTGGCCCTCCACTTTTTTCACACCAAGGATAGCGGAAATCTGGAACTTGCTCCCCAAATGGCTGTGGATGCTTTCAAGATAAAATTGATCGATTTCTGTTGGGTAACGTTATCCAGGGCTATGGAGTTGAGGTACGTTTCTAATTCAATGGCAGAACAGGCCCGAAGAGGCAGAATGGCCTTCGAACAGTTGGAAGCATAAATATTTCCAGCCAGAGCATTGAGAAGTCTCCCAAACCATAACCAAAGAATGTCGCTTAATAAGCCTGGTTTTCTGCTCCCAGCCCCCCATTTTGCAAAATGGATAAACCACCTCTACCTTAACGGTCCCCCTTCCACATTATTTTCATTGGGGTCTCCTCCTTGTGAGACATCCACAGACCAGCTGTAGGGAAGAGAATTTAAGGAAAGAAGTAAACTTGATGCCCTTTCTTGGACAATATGCTGGGAGAGGGCATTGCACGACTATTTTAACAATGGTCGACAGTCTTTATGCTAGTTCCAGAGGTCCCTGATCAGAATGGGAGTCTTCTAGATCTCACACAGACCGCATCAAGTGGGTTTTCAAAGGGCTACTCATGGTCACATCCCAATGGATTACATCACCAAGGTGTAGGCTGACGTGTAAATAATCAACATCTGATCCTAAAATAGATCAAGCGTATGAGGTCCATTGAAAGGCAGCGTAACCCTTGTATAATATGGCAGTGGCAGACTCGGCAATTGGACTTCAGATCTTTCCCCAGGAAAGAAAATCCACCACACAGGAGATGAACTCAGAGCCTCCCAATCAAGTGTCCAAATGAACCAATCCATTCGGCTGAGGAATTTACAGATGGGTCTAATCAAGTTATGATGGCAAGCCACCAGGCCCACTGGCCTAGATTTGTTCTCCAAAAGTGCACAAAGCCAGGCAGTAGGAATCAGATTAGGTCAATTGCTGACCTTGATTGAGGATCAAATCAAACTGCCACAGTGTAGAGGTCTAAACCTTGACCTGACAGCAATACCCATGCCTATCAATGTATTTCTTGGTAGATTGGCACAGCTGCATTTACCATCACTGTAATAGAAGCTATTGCAACCAGCAGTTGATGGAGAAAGTATTTTAGGGGAACAAGTAGAGAAACTGTTGGAATCTATGAACAAAAACTAGCAGAAAATCGTGTGGCCCCAGTTCTCATGTTCGAGAGCCTTCCCTCACTTTTGAACAACGTGCATGCCCAGAGGCTACCATCAGATCTAACCTTGAATCTGGCTCCCCTCGTACCAACGGCTTGCCAGACTCGCCCTTCCCACCTGCGATCTCAGGAAAGTGCCGCTTGCAGGGAACGGAAGCTGCACAAGCAAGTCTCAGATGGGTTCCAGAAATAGTCATTTCAGAAATGCACCTATAGGATTGGTGATCAGATTGGACCGTGGTGCTGTCATTTGCAGCAATGCTCTCAATGCAGATAGACAAATTACTAGCCTTGGAGGCAATAGAACAAGTCAACTCTAATCAGGAGAGCAGGATTCTACTCCAGGGACTTTGTAGAATCTCTAAAAGGGTGACTCCTCACTGTACTAGATCTCACTACAGGAACCACATACAAGATTCTCACACTACTAACCAACCCACCCACCTGGCAAGAATGGGGTAGGGGTCCTTTAAAATGAAGCGTGGTGCACGGTCAGAGGTGCCGTCTTTCGGTTGAGATGTTAAATCGAGGCCCCATTTGCCCTCTCGGGTGGATGTAAAAGATCCTATGGCACTATTTCAAAGAAGAGCAAGGGAGTTCTCCCCAGTGTCCTGGCCAATATTTATCCCTCAACCAACGTCACTAGAACAGATGATCTGGTCATTGTCTCATTGCTGTTTGTGGGACCTTGCTGTCTGCAAATTGTCTGCCTATTGTTTCCTACACTACGACAATGATTACATTCAAAAGTACTTCGTTGGTTGTAAGCGCTTTGGGACATCCTGAGCTCATGAAAAGCGCTCTAGAAATGCAAGTCTTTCTATCATCCTGTTCCTGCTGCCCACTATTTCAACTGCTCGCTGCAGTTTGAGGCTGAGACACCTGCCGGAAGCAGTCGGGAGCCTCATAAATTTATGCAAATCAGGGTCGCATTACATCAGTGGGACCCCGATTGGACTTTAACCTGGGCCTGAGCTGGGAAGCTGCAGCGACTTTCCCACCAGGTCAGTAGCTGTTGGGAGGACAGAGACCCTCCAAGGTAGGTGGGGCCAGGAGGAAAGTCAGAGCCTTCCCTACCCCGAACACCCGAGACCCTCCAGAAACTCCTCCCCGCAATTCACCTGCTGGACAACGAGTCTTCCTCTGGTGCTGGCCAGTGTTAGGACAATCCTTCTCCTTTTGCTTTTAATGCAGGCTCGTGGACTCGAGACAGAGTCATCTGATCAATACTCTTTATTTATCAAATACAAACTCAACATACACAATACTTATGAAGTCAGTACCCGTTTATACCAGTAAAGAACTCATAGTGGATTGGCAAACTGACTACTCTGACTGCTCACAGTTGCCCTATGCAAGACTATCGTATCCCACCTTTATACTGTATAATGCATATGGTTAACGTAGAGCTAGTACACAAGGTTGAAACGTAAATATATTGGCTATATACGGGGTTAGTATGTGAGTACACCTAAGGTCATGTGGTCCACCTCCTCAAACCTACCCCCCCCCCCCCCCCCCCAGCTCTTGGGCACTGCAACTTTATCTGTTTGTTGTTCATTTGAACAGTCAAGCTGGCCTTGCCAGTCTGGACTCTCTTATCTCTTAGGACATTTCTCATCCTCAAACCTCCATTTGCCTCTGACTCTTTATCACCTCTTCACTGGCAATTTGGTGTCTGGCCACCATCTAACATTCCCTTCTCACTTCTTTCTCTCAGTTTCACATTTTTTCTGACTAGAGTTGGATTTGAGTCTGTTAACCCTATGATTACTGTACCTGTTAATAGTCTACCTCACTACTATCTCACCTTGCTTCCTATTGCTGATAGCCAGTAACCTCGAGGCCAGCTGCCACTTGCTACCTGTTTTGGGCATGCAGATAAGGCCTGGGAATTAAAATATCCTAGGCCTCAAACTTAGGCCTGTGAGTGTGTTTTGCACTCCCCCCACCCGAAATCCGCTGGGAGTTAAAATCAACCCCGCATCAAAAGTCTACTTCCTCCAAAAGTCTTGCAGATTACCAAATTGCGCAAGAAATACGTTCTGAAGAAGATATTTTAAACTCTTGTGGACTGATTCTACCTTTATTGTTCTCGAAGTGTTTGTACCGTCAACGTCTTACTATTTCTGTGTAACATTTTATTTGTAAATAAATTTCTCTTATTAGTTTTAGCCTGAACATAATTGTCTGACAATGTATACTTGACAGAAGAACATAATGGACATCCCATATATCTCTGGCGCAACAACATTTTTAAAGAGATAATTATTAATATTGTGGCACACCATTCCACTCATCGCATAAGAATTCAGGGCGGCAGAGACCTTCACAGCCACTGGCAGCTCTGCCTATGATGGGGGTGAGCTGTAGATCAGGTTACAGCATAGGTCGTAACTTATTGATGGCTTCCGTTGTGAAGTTCAGCCTCTGCAAACCCTGCTCCTGGATCAGCTGGAGGTCAGTGCAGCTTGACCTTTTATATTTTAGAATGGAGGTACTGGCGGGTGGCTGACATTTGCTTGCTGTGGTGCCCGATTAACCTGCTCTTCTTGCTCACAGATAATTTCCAATGGGAAACCCATTGTGACATCTTTAGAATAGGGTAGGATAGGAAAATGGAAGTCCCATGGAGAAAGATACAAAAGTAGACACTGAAACAATAGTGACAAGAAGACAAAAAAGGTTCAAAAATAAGGGATTAGAACTTTAAATTACCTTTAAATTTATTTCTGCTGTTTCTATTGTACCTGGCAATGTTGTACACCTGTTCTCGATGGGTGTAAGCTACATCCAGTGTTTCTGAGGTGGTGATTATTGAAAATGGGGCGTGTTATGTTATCAAGTCAGTATCACCTCACTTAAAGATGCCCATTGTATTTGGACAACCACTTCAGGCATCCAGAATCACCTCTGATAGAAAACACAATCATCATAAACAATGGGCAAAGATCCAACCTAACAGATCTTCACCTCTGCCCGTGGCATTGAGAGGAAAATCCTGACTCTGGTCTGCTTACTGTGAACACAAGTTAGAAGTGTTGGGCTAAATCCTGAAGTTTTATTCTTAGTCGAAGGTGTTATTTCGGTCTTCAGACCAATTTACAGTACAGTTCCACATGATCATTTTTTTATGCAAATAGTTAAGTTGAAGTTGTTCAGCGGGTGATCCCCTGGTGAGCATACTCCCGTAACCAGTAAGGTCAGTCCTGGATTTCACAGGAAGATTCCGAGGACAGAGTACTAAAGGGAAACCTCTTGCAGCAGCCTCCCCTGTAATTCGCGGTGTTACGAGAATGTCCCTGTTGCAGCTATTTCAGACTTTAATGACCATTTGCATTTAGTTAATTATGCAATGAGCTGTTAGCTCCATTTCATGTGTGATTTTGCCAGTCAGCTAATCACTGGTTCCTGGTTGGAAATGTATTTTTAGTTTTTGTACCGAGTGTTTTAACCTCTTCAAACATGTGCGTTTAAGATTTTTGCATAGAAGACTGCACCGTTAGCATTAGTTTCCAGTTTGCAGCGTTGGGGAACTCCAGGCTCTATTATTGAGCAACCATATTAGCTTTGACATTCTGACAGGATGGTCCTTCCCAGGGTTTTTACACAGGGTCACTTCTCAGTTTAATTTGGGTCAAGAAATTGTTCCATTGTTATATCCGCTGGCCCACAAGTCAGAACTAGAACTTAGTTTCCACCATGTAGATACTCACAGGCCCCATCGTTATTATGCCTCTTGATGGAGGTTTGTGATCGGGAGTGGGGCGACTGGGAACGGGGGCGCGATCGGGATTGGGGGCGTGATGGGGATGGGCGGCGCCGGTGGGGGGGGGCAATCGGGAGTGGGGCGATGGGGAGTGGGGCAATTGAGGGGGCTGATCGGGAGGGGGGGCATTCAGGTAGTGAGGCGATGGGGAGTGGGGCGATTGAGAGGGGCGATGGGGAGTGGGGTGATCAGGAGTGCGGCGATCAGGAGGGGGGGCGATTGGGAGGTGAGGCGATGGGGAGTGGGGTGATCGGGAGGGGGTTGCGATCGGGAGTGGGGTGATCGGGAGTGGGGTGATCAGGAAGGGCGGCAATCAGGAGTGGGGTGATCGGGAGTGGGGGCGATCGGGAGGGGGCGATCGGGAGTGGAGTTATCGGGAGGGGGGCGATCGGGGGCCGGTAACCATTTGTGGAACTGCAGTGGACCGGGAGGAGCAGTCTAACGCCTTCCAGCTCCACATTCAGTTAAGTATTTTTTAAAAACGTACCTTTTTGACAGCGGCCTGCAGCGGTCCCTTTAAGGGCCTCTGGTAAGACCGCATGTTGTCCTGGTTTTCCTGAACACAGCCAGCCTGGAGCCGGCTATTTCAGGGCAGCCCGATTTCGCAGAGGGCCTCAACCCTGTTTCAGGCGTGGGCCCCGGATGCCTATTTTTCTGCCTATCCCAATATGGCGGGCGCGCTCTGCTACCTGCGAGTGTGTGCTTCCCACCTGCACTAATAGAGGCTTAGGCACCCATTTAGCGCCTGAAAACGGATGCAGCACCATCAAATTTCTAGGTCTAGCTTTCTATGGAAGGATGAGCAGTTTGGGCCAAGTAACATCTGTATTTATCCTTGTGGTCTTTGTTAACTTCAGTATCATGGAACTCTGAAGGGCAGCCTATGAAATAAAAGTGTAGTTTCTGGATTGTAGGGGACAAGATCCTGTTACATGGAGGTCACAGTCATATCTGATCCTCATTTTATCATTCAAGGCACTAAGGTTCATACTGGAAAGATTCCCCCCATTGCAGCCATGAGCCTGGATAGGTCTTTATATAAATGGAAGGAACAGTCATAGTAACAAGCCTACAACCAGTGTCCCTCTATAAACGCCACAATAGTCAAATTCGTCTTTTCCTAAAGCTGTACAAAAATCTTAAACTGGGTCTAAATTGACAATAGAGCAGCAGAATATGGTCATCGTAAAATCAGGTCTTAGCAGGAGAACGGATCGTCCCAAAAATCCACCAGCTGTTTGTCAATATCAGGGTTACTGTTCTGTCTTACATTTTGAAACTGGTATTTTCCTGGATTTCTGTCTTGCCCAGCCAGAAATTCATTCTTGTGCAGCTAGTTTGTAGAATCAAAGACGGAGCCACAGGAATGGCAGCTTTCAAAAAAACAAAATCAAAAACTGCACCACATTCATCTTCGTTCATTCTTGATTCTTCGAACTAGCTGCCCTTGTAAATAGGAGGGTTTCACTTGCAAGCGAGCTGGGACTGCTCCTTTAAATGATTATTGTCTCACAGATTATACTTTTCACACCTAGAAATCGGGACCATTTGGAGAGAAGAGTCAGTGGAATGTTGATGCCACTGTTTCCGCTGTCTGTTCAGTTACATGTTCCCGGTTTAGCCGATGACTCTAAAAGGATTCAGATTCCAGTCCACGAAGTTCAGAATTTGCTTCCAATCGTTATGGTGTATTCAGGCTGGCTGGGAATTCTGTATCGTGTTAGAAAAGGGCAGTTAATGGCGGCCACATCTCCCCAGGTGGAGTCATCGCTCCCGCAGGAGGAAGAAGAAGATCGCTTTGAGGAAGTGTCCGCAGGTACAGATGGCAGAGACGAGCCAATGATCACGGATGCTGGGGTCATTGTTAACCACAGACTTTGTAATGTCAGCCTAGGATCAGAATAGATGAGAAATATTAAACACCACCTGATCAGGGACAGAGCTTTGCACTCGAGCTGCCGAATTCCATTTGAAAATATTTTATTCTCTGTCACGTTAACTCAGGTTTGAAGTATAAATGCAGCATTTTGCTTAAGCATCAGACAACAGCACCATTGAAATGGCAAGTGTAAAATGAGCTCGGGGTGAGTACAAGGAATTGCACATGCTTACCCATGTACTGAGCTCTACGTTATAGTTCTGTGCGAACGCTGAACAGAAAGTAATGGGATCAATGTGTAATCCAGATATCCCAGCAACCCGAAACAACTAGGCTGTATAAATACTCCTACACTGCCAGCTTTCTTTACAATGCTGCCTGCACTGTATGGCTGAGTTCCTTTATACCAAAGGATTTCTTTACAATGCCGGCTCCTTCTGCACTCCCATACTTTTCTCTGGCTGTTGAAGTTACGATAGGAATAAACATGTGAGCAAGACTGGTAGAAAGTGTTAACTGATGAACAATATCTATTTCAAGAGAATTTTGAGCAGAACTATATGGGGGAGGGGTGAACATAAACAGCAAAGGAATTCTGTACTCCAACTCTGACCTGACATTGGTCAAGAGAACGAGAGTGTAATTAAGTATTGGGAAGACCAAACCCATTGCCTTTGGTCCCCGTCACCAACTCCATCCCTCTCCCTGGCCACTATCTGAGGCTGAACCAGAGCGTTCACAACCTTGGCGTCCTATTTGACCCTGAGATGAGCTTCCGACCCCATATCTGCTCAATCACCAAGACCGCCTACTTCTACCTCCGTAACATTGCCCGTCTCCGCCCCGGCCTCAGCTCGTCTGCTGCTGAAGCCCTCGTCCACGCCTCTAGACTTGACTATTCCAATGCTCTCCTGGCCGGCCTCCCATCTTCCACACTCCATAAACTTGAGCTCATCCAAAACTCTGCTGCCCGTATCCTAACTCGCACCACGTCACGTTCACCCATCACCCACTGAGCCACGGCCATGGGTGCAGTTCCACAAGGGTCACCTACCTTCCGGTACCTCACCTAACTATTCTTCATATATGGACAGGCATCATTACAGAACCTGAACCCTGTCCTCACTCAGAATTCATACAAATGCATTTCCCAGCACGGGAAATTGGACAGTAGTCAGGAGTGAGAACCTGGTTGATTATTCCTTCTCTGATTCCAGGGACATTGTGGCAACCTTGAAGTCCCTATCACTGCCCTAACTGAGGTCGGCTAACTCATTTAGCGATTAGTGATCAAACTGGAACCTTTCCGGTCTGAAGGCTTCATCACACAGCAAGTAATCATTTCAGAAGCTAACTTTAGGGCAGAAACCCTTAATCATTTTGTAATGTGGAGCATATTGCTATAAGTATTGAAAGCAGCTGAAAAGAATGTCCCTTACCCATCCTCCCCGTCTCCGAAGCCACGTCACCAGTGTTTTCCGGACAAACTCTCCCAAGCAGTCGACTATTGTGTGTACCATGGAATGCTGCCCCTGCTTCACACAGTCAATGGCGAGTCCTCCAGCTACAGCATATAGGGCCACCACCTTCCCCCAGGTTATACCTACACGAAAAATACAGCAGCACTCAACATATAGAACCATAAAGGTACAGGAGCACTCAACGTATAGAAACATAAAGGTACAGGAGCACTCAACGTATAGAAACATAAATGTACAGGAGCACTCAATGTATAGAAACATAAAGGTACAGGAGCACTCAACGTATAGAAACATAAAGGTACAGGAGCACTCAACGTACAGAACCAGAAAAATACAGGAGCACTCAACAACAACAACTTGCATTTACATAGAATCATAGAATGGTTACAGCGCAGAAGGAGCCATTCAGCCCATCGAGCCTGTGCCGGCTCTCTGCAAGACCAGCTGGTCCTACTTCCCCGACCTTTCCCCGTAGCCCTGCAAATATTTTTCCTTCAAGTACTTATCCAATTCCCTTTTGAAAGCCATGAATGAATCTGCCTTCTCCACCCCCTCATGCAGTGCATTCCAGATCCTAACCACTTGCTATGTAAAAAAGTTTTTCCTCATGTCACCTTTGGTTCTTTTACCAATCACCATAAATTTGTGTCCTTTGGTTCGTGTCCCTTCTGCCAATGGGAACAGTTTCTCTCTATCTGTCTAGACCCCTCATAATTTTGAATCATGATTTTAATGTAGTAAAACGTCCCAAGGCGCTTCACAGGCGTGTAATCAAACAAAATTTGACACTGAGCCACATAAGGAGATACTAGGACAGGTGACCAAAAACTTGTTCAAAGAGCTCGGTTTTAAGGAGCGTTTTAAAGGAGGAGAGAGAGGTAGAGAGGTTTAGGGAGGGAATTCCAGAGCTTAGGACCTAGGCAGCGGAATGCATGGCTGCCAATGGTGGAGCAATTAAAATCAGGGATGCGCAAACATATAGAACCATAAAGATACAGGAGCACTCTACATACAGCACCATGAAGCTACAGGAACAGTAAACATACAGAACTATAAAGATACAGAAGCACTCAACACATAAAACAATGAAGATACAGGAGCACACAACATATAGAACCATAAAGATATAGGCGCACTAAATATATAGAACCATAAAGATACAGGAACACTAAACATATAGGAGCACTAAACACATAGAACCATAAAGAAACAGGAACACTCATATATAGTACTATAAAGATACAAGAGCACTCAACATATCGAACCAGAAAGATATGGGAACAGTTAACAGTCTAACCACCTCCCCTTGACATTCAACGGCATTACCATTGCCGAATCCCCCACCATCAACATCCTGGGGGTCACCATTGACCAGAAACTTAACTGGACCAGCCACATAAATATTGTGGCTACATGAGCAGGTCAGAGGCTGGATATTCTGCAGCGAGTGACTCATCTCCTGACTCCCCAAAACCTTTCCACCATCTACAAGGCACAAGTTAGGAATGTGATGGAATACTCCCCACTTGCCTGGATGAGTGCAGCTCCAACAACACTCAAGAAGCTCGACACCATCCAGGACAAAGCAGCCCGCTTGTTTGGCACCCCATCCACCACCCTAAATATTCATTCCCTTCACCACCGGCGCACTGTGGCTGCAGTGTGTACCATCCACAGGATGCACTGCAGCTACTCACCAAGGCTTCTTCGACATCACCTCCCAAACCCGCAACCTCTACTAGCTAGAAGGACAAGGGCAGCAGGCACATGGGAACAACACCACCTGCACGTTCCCCTCCAAGTCACACACCATCCCGACTTGCAAATATATCACCATTCCTTCATCGTCGCTGGGTCAAAATCCTGGAACTTCCTTCCTAACAGCACTGTGGGAGAACCTTCACCACACGGACTGCAGCAGTTCAAGAAGGCGGCTCACCACCACCTTCTCAAGGGCAATTAGGGATGGGCAATAAATGCTGGCCTCGCCAGCGACGCCCACATCCCATGAACGAATAAAAAAAACATATAGAACCATAAAGATACAGGAGCATTCAACATATAGAACCATAAAGATACAGGAGCATTCAACATACAGAACCATAAAGATGCAGGAGCACTTATCATATAGATCCATGAAAGTTTAGTTTAAGATTGATATCCACACATTATTTGCCTTCATCAGTGAGGATTCAGAATCATAGAATTGTACAGCACAGGAGGCCATTCAGCCCACTGTGCCTGTGCCAGCTCTCTGATAGAGCTTGTCACGTAATCCCATTTCCCTGCCCTCTTCCCATAACTTTTTAAATTGAACAGGGAAGTTTTATGTGCTGAGCCTTCACATTCATTGGTGTTTTTGAAACTATTTTGTGTGTTAACACACTTCTAGGATTCCTTGCAAATATTGCCACATTCCTGATTCCCTTAGCAAATAATGACACATCCCCAGGAACACCTTGCAACTACTGCCACACTCTTGGAGCCATCAGTATACGCAGACTCCTGGGAAAGCCCTTCAAAATTTGACACACTCCATGGGCCTTCAGTAAATACTGACACACTCCCAGGGATTCCCGTAAATACTGACACACTCCCAGGGATTCCCGTAAATACTGACACACTCCCAGGGATTCCCGTAAATACTGACACACTCCCAGAGATTCCCGTAAATACTGACACACTGCCAGAGGTTCCCGTAAATACTGACACACTCCCAGAGATTCCCGTAAATACTGACACACTGCCAGAGGTTCCCGTAAATACTGACACACTCCCAGAGATTCCTGTAAATACTGACACACTCCCAGGGATTCCCGTGAATACTGACACACTTCCAGGGACCGCCTGTAAATACTGACACATTTCCAGAGACCTCCTGTAAATACTGACACACTCCCAGGGACCTCCTGTAAATACTGACACACTCCCAGGGACCCCCTGTAAATACTGACACACTCCCAGGGACCCCCTGTAAATACTGACACACTCCCAGGGATTCCCGTAAATACTGACACACTCCCAGGGACCCCCTGTAAATACTGACACACTCCCAGGGATTCCCGTAAATACTGACACAATCCCAGGGACCTCCTGTAAATACTGACACAATCCCAGGGACCTCCTGTAAATACTGACAATCCCAGGGACCTCCTGTAAATACTGACACAATCCCAGGAATCCCCTGCAAATATGGATTGTCGTGGAGTCTCCAGGAATTAAAGATTAATCTCCAGGGCATTGCTGCAAGCAAACCAAGAGAAAAATCACAGAGGCATAAAAAAAATGTTTTTTTCACTTTCTTTGAACGCTTTTGTTTCTTAGTTATTGGAGTTGGGAAAAAGGCTATTTGACTTTGGAGTTGGAGGTGGGAGGTCATGTGATGAAACCTCCAGGAATATTTGGCAACCCTAGCCCCAGGGGCAGGCCGAGCAAGAAGCACTTCTGGTCCTCCCTCCTCCCCCTGCCCTCCCCACCCCACCTCCCAGGTGAGCTCGAGGCTTCGGGCCTTTCTAACTGTTGCTGTCCAGAAGGCCTCTCAAAGCCTGAATCTATGCTCCCGGCTTCCTCGCCAATGTTTGGGCCCAATTCCCAGCCAAGTCACAGGACTGCACCTGGAGTAAGCCTCAGCTGAGTGAGTGTCCCGGGGCAGGAAAGACGTCCCTGCTGCTTCCTGTCAGGCGTGTACAGTAGGTTGGATGCTCAATGGGAGCTCAGTGAGGAGAGTCTACCCTACTCGCTGGAGAACTCCCGCTCGGTTCCAGGAAGCGAATGAGGAACTCTGCCCACATTCCATAGAATGATGTCACAGGAGGGCGGTCGACATAAACTTTGCTCCCAGACTGTCTCTGGACCATAAAATCCCCCAACCAGACGTGACTGGTGCGCCACGGACTCTGCAACTTTGTTGACTATTTTGGAGCACCGTGAGCCCACGGTGCTGAGCTATACGGCTGCCTCTGCATCACTCTCTAGTTTACAACATGCGCAGTGTTCCTGCTGTCAGGAAACGATGCCGTTATCAAAGATACAATGGGACAGTTGGCTCTTTTCTAAAGTTAAATATTTAAAGGTGGTCCGGACTTTTTTTTTAAACTGAAATTTGAAAACTTCGGCAGTTTATTTCTCTCTGTTTGCAGTTTGACTGCAGTTGGTCTAAGATCAGAGTCCTGTGAGACCAACTCTTGTGCTGAGATCACTGCATGTGGTTATATTGCAGAATTGGAGTCCATAGAATTTACAGCACAGAAACAGGCCATTCGGCCCAACTGGTTTATGCTCCACACGAGCCTCCTCCCACCCTACTTCATCTCACCCTATCAGTATGTCCTTATATTCCTTTCTCCTTCATGTACTTATCTCGTTTCCCCTTAAATGTATCTATGCTATTTACCTCAACTACTTGTGGTAGCGAGTTCCACATTCTCACCACTCTCTGGGTAAAGAAGTTGCTCCTGAATTCCTTATTACTGACTATCTTATATTTATGACCCCTGGTTTTGGACTCCCCACAAGCAGAAACATCTTCTCTACGTCTACCCTATTGAACCCTTTCATAATTTTAAAGACCTCTATCATGTCACTCTTCTCTTTTCTAGGGAAAAGAGCCCCAGCCTGCTCAACTTTCCTGATAGGTATAACCTCTCAGTTCTGGTATCATCCTAGTAAATCTTTTTTGCACCTTCTCCAGAGCCTCTATATCCTTTTTATAATCTGGAGACCAGAACTGTGCACAATACTCCAAATGTGGTCTAACCAAGGTTCTACACAAGTTTAACATAACATAAATAGAGTTTATACATAATTGACATGTAAAACCATGTGGCAATTGGGTAGAATATATTTTCCTTTTAAAGAACCGGTAGTGTGATTATAACTGAGATGATTTCAGATTAAAGCTTGATAAAATATCACTACTGTAAACCTGTGTCTAATCTTTATCATGTTACTCAGTTAGTGATATCTTTGAACTGATCCAATAAAAAACTTTCACTGTTTACGTTATGTTTCAATTAAAATTAAACGGCTTTACAGAATATCTTTCCCTCGGTGAGGGTGTTGAGTGGCTGCTTTTCATGATGTAAACCCACACCAGGATGTGGTCTGAGGACTGAACATTCTGCTTGAGTTCTGGCAGAATGTACTTCATCAACGTCACTAACTGCCTGTCAAATACACAATACTGTGCCAACTGTGGCTCAGTTGGTAGCTCACTCATGCCTGAGTCAACAGGTCATGGGGTTCAAGTCCCACTCCAGAGACTTGAGCACAAAATGTAGACTGACACTCCCAGTGCAGTGCTGAGAGAGTGCTGCACTGTCAGAGGTTCCGTCTGCCCTCTCAGGTGGATGCAAAAGATCCCATGGCACTATTTTGAAGACTAGCAGGGGGGAGTTCCACCCAGTATCCTGGCCAATATTTATCCCTCAAATGATGTCACTAAAATAGATATTACATAGAATGTACAGCACATTCGGCTCAACTAGTCTGTGCCGGTGTTTATGCTCCACTCGAGCTTCAACTAACCCTATCAGCATATCCTTCTATTCCTTTCTCCCTCATGTGTTTATCTAGCTTCCCCTTAAATGTATCTATGCTAGTCGCCTCAATTATTCCTTGTGGTAGGGAGTTCCACATTCTAACCACTCTCTGGGTATAGAAGTTTCTCCTGAATTCCCTATTGGATTTATTAGTGACTATCTTATATTTATGGCCCCTAGTTCTGGTCTCCCCCACAAGTGGAAACACCTTCTCTCCGTCTACCCTCTCAAACCCTTTCATAATCTTCAAGTCCTCTATGAGGTCACTCCTCAGTCTTCTCTTTTCTAGAGAAAAGAGCCCCAGCCTGCTCAATCTTTCCTGATAGTTATAACCTCTCAGTTCTGGTATCATCCTAGTAAATCTTGTTTGCACCTTCTCCAGTGCCTCTACATCCTTTTTATAATATGGAGACCGGAACTGTTCACAGTACTCCAAGCGTGGTAAGCAAACTATAACGTGACTCAGATTTGAACCGCAGTTACTGCGACCACAGCGCAGAGTACTAATCACTATATGATCAGGGCACCACACATTATCTGGTCATTTATCTCATTGCTGTTTGTGGACTTTGCTGTGTGCAAATTGGCTGCTGCGTTTCCCAACATTTTCTATGATTCTACAACATTGATTACACTTCAAAAAGTACTTCATTAGCTGTAAAGCGCTTTGGGACATCCTGAGGTCGTGAAAAGTGCTATTTAAATGCAAGTTCTTTCTTTCTTTACTGACCCTTCATCTCAGTCGGGATTCAGCTTGCTTCTAGTTCCAAGTTGCATCTTCTAGATTGGTCTGGGTTTGGAAATGGACACCCAAGTACCGCATCATATTCTCCTTCCCCTGTGCCACACACCATTCCCTGACTGGTGCACAACCCACTCCTAGGACTCTGTCTATTGCAGTCTTCAGACACACAAACTAGAAGATGCCCAAAAGTGGCCTGAGAAGCTTCCCCAATGTCTCAGCAAGTTTAACCGATGAGTGGTTGAGCCCTACAGACCAGCAAGATACGCAGTTGGTGCCGAGTTAGCTGATATCAGCCTGGGTGGTACAAGTGGCCTCAGGTCTATAGCCAGGGTTCCCGTTCCAGATTGCCATCCAGTGATCCCTGCTGAAAGTGCCTGTCCATAGACAGAGGGTAGAATAATCTGCTAACTCTCAGCTCATTCATGAATACTGACTACAAGAGGGTGCTCAATGAGAAAAGGACTACCAAGGAGTCAATGAGAAAAAAGGGCAGCGAGACCTTCCTGACTAAATAAAATCATTCACCTTCTGACATCACACTCTGTGGAACAAGCTAATAATCTGTAGATTGGAGCGTCTGCTACAGAGAGCTAGCCAGGAATGTCAAGCATGTTTCCCAGTCAGATGGTTCATGGTCTGGTCACATCCGGCTGGTGAGTGAGAACTTCCTCACTCAAACCATGACTTCCTACAGGTGAATGACTTCACTCTCCCACTTGTTGTGATCTTGCTTCTATAACTGGATTGCAGGGCTCACCCCAGTGAAACTCTTCTCCTCTTTGAAAGGTTTCAATTGCACAGTGATCCAAAGATCTGAAGTTAGCTCTGAAGTTAGCTCAGTGTTAGCTGCAAATCCATGTGCTGCACCATCCCCTCAGTGCCATTCTTGCTATGTGAATGTTTTCAGGTTTGATCTCTGCCGGGTTATGAATGAGACATCGTTCACCAATGTTGCACTGAGTTACAGTCTGTAGAAATGGAGCTGAAAAGTACACATTGGAGATGATTTTCTGAATGTGCGCTTGATGTGGAGCCTCGTTCGCTGGGAGCGACTATTGGGAATTCATAGGCACGATCCTCGTGATTTTCTGATCTAACAGACTGAATTTCATGCAGATTGTACTTACGATTTCTAGTTAGACCCTCCCAGTGGACAAGGATCCATGTCAGGAGCACATTCAGAGAATTAGTCCTGTTGCCTTTATATTGAATGCAGAATGTGTGAGGACAGGAGGCACCAACATTTTTGAGTTGAATGCAGAACACTTGGAGGACCAAGAGAGCCTAAGGGCTTTGGACTGAATGTAGAATTTCTACAGCAACAGGGCAGCCCAAAGTCTTTGGGTTTGGAGATACAGGAGCTGCCACCTATAAGTAAAAGGGAGGATTGATATTGATGTATTAACATGGGTTTCTCAACAATTGTGCGATGCATGTCTGTCTTTGTGTCTATATAAGGGCTAATTATCATCTTCCTAGCAGCCCAATTTGGAGCCATAGCTGGACACCCAGTGGGGATCAGTGACCAGGACATCCAGGGGGAGTCAGTCCCACCAGACTCCCACTGGTTTAAGGCTTCGCTCAATGTGGTCAGAGTGGGGGTAGACGTCTTGAGTTCCTGCCTGAAGCAGGTGGGAGTTTCGTTACTTGATGTAAAAGGGGGCAGGGTAGGGCAACATGTCATTTTCAAGCCCACTGGTATGGTGGACACTGAGTCTCCAGAACACCCAGTGAAACCTGGTGGGGTTAAGGCCTCCAGTTGTCTCCTCCTTGTGACACTCTCCTCTAATTGTTCCCATCTCTTTAAATTTGACTTACACACAAATTTCCTCTCCTACCACTAATGTCATACCTGGACTCACCTGAGCTTGTACCTGGAGTTGTGAATAATTACACGAATCAGGTTAGAGCAGAAAGTTGAGTGCTGTGAACACTTCAGATTCAGGTGGGTCTTAAACCAGTGCATAACAAATTAGAACTGATTTACACCTGAAGAAGAAAATTGTCCCTATGTATCTATCCTGCACAATCAGGCTAAGTAACTCCTCTAAATTGGTCTAACTCATCGGGACCTACTTAATGCCAGTCAAAGGTAATTCATTGGCCTAGCAATTGGATTGCTCCGCACCCATTTCTCAGGTGTAAAACAGGCAGTGAAGGTCCAATATCGCGTGCCAGGGTCTCGCTCCCGATATGCAGTGGCAGCAAGGCCACCACCGTATTGGACTGCGCTGCTTTTAGGCGTCCCTGGCAACTGCCTGAAAGCTGTGCTGGCCCAAATCGAATCTGGAAAGAAGGGTCCTGCACCTGTTGCAGGAAGGGACCTGGGTCACCAAGCTGCTCTTTCAGGTGGGGATGATGCGCTGTTCAACCAGAGCCTAGAAAGAGAAATCACCTTAAAACGAGCAAACAAAAAAAATCATCCATTTTATACATTTGTATACATATTTATTTGTTATATTAAGATAGTGACACCTTTATAATGCAGGTCAGGTCAATTGATACACAGTTTGCTTCCTCAAGCCACTGATCTGCTCTCTCGTCTTTGAGGTTCTAGGTCTGCATTACATTAGTGCTGTCACTAGCATTTCAATGAAGAGTATTCTATGCCTGTGAAATTTTCCTATCTTGTCCTTTTGTGGAAAACCTAGCAACCCAAATGTGGGTTGTATTTGTTGTGGGGAAGCGTTTTGAGCTGTATAACACTAGGATGGCAGTGGTCATGAATTGAGTGTCACACAGCAGCAAAATTTCCTATAGCGTATGTAGGGTTGCCAACTCTAGTTGGCCGTATTCCTGGAGGTTTCATCACATGACCTCCTGCCTCCAACCACCCTGCCCCCCACGCTCCCGCCATTGGTCGCCTAACACGTCCATCCTCACGGTGCTCTGCCTTCCCACGGGCAATTGGAATACGAACAGACTCTTTGTTACCCAATTGGATCATTCTTAACTCTCAGTCAAACAGCTTTTGTCCTAACTCCAATATTTTTATAACTAATAAGCGAAAGTGTTCAAAGAAAATGAAAAAGAAACACAATTTTATTTTAATGCCCTATGATTTTTCTCCCGGGTTTTGTTCGCAGCAGTGACCAGGAGATTAATCTTCAATTCCTGGAGACTCCAAAGCAATCCTGGAGTGTTGGCAACCCTAAGTATATGGCACCAATACAATGAATAAGTCCCACTGACAGCATTCAGTAACAGCCCATGTGTGTTTTGATCTTTCACCTCCCAATTGCTTTCTATTGTTTGTTTAATGATAAGAACACAGATTTCCAGGCTACCTGCTGTATCCGATTCATGCAGGTCTACACTATCCCAGTGTATAGCAGTGACTTAGATATGATCGATGATTCCTAATTTATTTTTAATGTTTGAATAGACCTCGGTTTCTGGTAGGGTTTGAATCCTTCACATCAGAGCAAGAATTCTACAACTTGTAATGCTTTTGCAACACAATGACCTTTCAATGCCCTACCCACAGTCTACTGCTTTTACTGTGGGACATATTCTCCCATTGTTTATAAAGCTATCCAAGGTACACACTTCAGTGGAGTACGTGTAACATAAAGAAACTCCTTTATTGAGCAATATTTGTCATTATAGCACATTCCACTGGCTGAACTCCAGCTCTCGGTGGCTAATAATGAAGTGTTAAACTTTATTATTCAAGTGAACAGTTACTGTATTAGCATTAGGGAAGGTGAGAAAGGGAAGAGGTCAATAATCCACAGTTTCTGTGCGCACTATATAAACAGACTTCTAAATTACCCACTCATTTCTATCCATAGTTTGATGGGAACTACAAAGTCATTGGCAAATTCATAATGTAACCAGAGAACACTGTCATTGCAAGTACCATATAATACCAAGTAGGTAATTTTCATAGATTCATAGAATGTTACAGCACAGAAGGAGGCCATTCAGCCCTTTGCACCTGTGCCAGTTCTCCAAAGGAGCTATCCACTTAATCCCATTCTCAATACTCGCCACTAGGCATTTCTGCCTCAACTATCAATGCAAAGAGCAGATCAACACGCCATTGGAGGCAGAAGTGGGCAAAGAACATGGCCACTGGAGGGCCGAGCAGCTGAAGGAACTGTTTTAAAGCTGATTTTGCTGCTGTAAAATGATCGGGTAATATAGGAACATAGGAACAGAAGGAGGCCATTCAGCCCCTCGAGCCTGTTCTGCCATTCAATTAGATCATGACTGATCTGCATCTTAACTCCATTTACCCGCCTTGGTTCCGTAACCCTTACTACCCTTACCTAACAAAAATCTATCAATCTCGATTTTGAAATTTTTAATTGACCCCCCAACCTCAACAGCTTTTTTCTTGGTGGGGGGGGGGGTGAGTTCCAGATTTCCACCACCCTTTGTATGAAGAAGACATAAACAGCTCAAGTGTCTACAGGACCTGGACTGGAAGCTATTCCATTATTACACATGAAGGAACAGACAAGCCTGGAACTATACAAAACCCTGGTTAGACTGCACCTGGAGTACTGTGAGCAGTTCTGGACACTGCACCTTCGGAAGGACATATTGGCCTTGAAGGGAGTGCAGCGTAGGTTTACTAGAATGATACCCGGACTTCAAGGGTTAAGTTACGAGGAGAGATTACACAAATTAAGGGTGGTAGAAGTTTGGAACTCTCTTCCGCAAACGGCAATTGATACTAGCTCATTTGCTAAATTTAAATGTGAGATAGATAGCTTTTTGGCAACCAAATGCATTAAGGGATATGGGCCAAAGGCAGGTATATGGAGTTAGATCACAGATCAGCCATGATCTTATCAAACGGCGGAGCAGGTACGAGGGGCTGAATGGCCTACTCCTGTTCCTATGATCCTATGAATTACAGGGTGCAGTGACACATGATGATATGTGCAGTAATCGAGGAGCCAGAGGCAGAAGATAAACACTGAATGATAAGAAACGGAGTGATAAATGCAATGAAAAATCAAGAGATAGACAAATACTACTTGCAAGCTGACAAATGGCATTTTTGTTTGTAGCATAGTTTAAACCACAGTTCCTCATCTCAGTTACCCCTGTCGATGGAGCTATGCCAACCATTGGAAATGAAACAACTAATGGTGGAGTCTTACAGGTTTCTTTATCAGTATTGGTTGAGGCCTGGGAGCAGCTTGCTTGTTCGCTCTGCTCTGTGAAATACTGCAGGGAAGGCAAAGCAGGAACTTAAATCTGTACAAGTAAACCTGCAAAAAAAACCTCGAGGGGATCTATAGGAGAGCTGAGCCTCAGGTGAAAGCTAGGATTAGTGATGTACGTTCTATGCGTGCAATAGGTACTGCTCAACAGTATAAGCCCAGTGGGAAGCAGGGTCCCTCCCACCTGTCATATACACAACTGAATAAGCATTTCAGAAATTTACCTGCAGAGAAAAGCTCAGTGGCGACAGCCAGGAATGCGTCTGACACGATGCTTTCAGAACTGACCGAGATATTCAACTGTTTCGCAATATTCCTGTAGACATTTGGTCTGATGTACTCCAACTCATCACCTTGAGAGAGAGAGAGAAAAGATATGAGAAATTCTGCTCTTTGGTGTTTTGATTTATGAGCGAGAGGACTGATAGTGAAAGCTCAAGTCACTCCACAGTAGGAACATTCTATCCGCTGGTGAAGGATAATAACACTGTGCTTGGGGGCTCCCTTCGAATTGAAGAAATAGGGAAAAAGTAACATTATTGCTTTACCTGTGAATGTTAATTTGCTGTTCAACAGAAAGAAACAGGCTGGTGTAAAACGTCCTCAATTGGTTGGGAGTTGCCTCCTCAACATGAAACTGTGAATTCAGATCTCAGGCCTTATCGTCACTTGGAATCATACAGCATAGGAGGAGGCCATTCGGCCCATTGTGCCTGTGCTGGCTTTTTGAAAGAACTATCCAATTAGTCCTACTCCCCTGCTCTTTCCTCATAGCCCTGCAAATTTTTCCTTTTCAAGTATATATTCAATTCCCTTTTGGAAGTTACTACTGAATCTGCTTCTACCACCCTTTCAGGCAATGCATTCCAGATCATAACAACTCGCTATGCAAAGAACTGTCTCCTCATTTCAAATAGCAGGGACTCAATAGAAGTATACGAGGACTCAATACAAACATACGTGACAAAACAATGCAAACCGGCAATGTACAGGCACAGTCCAGATGGGTAGTGACACAATCAAGGTCCAGTGTATATACAGTCCTGGATTCCTTTAGCTGTCAATCACAGGTAATAACCATCCTTTGTGAAGATGAGCTAGGAATATTGGAGCTACTGAAGTTGTCCTTAGTCTTAGCAATATCGTCTTTTGTCGATTTCCATATGCTGCTCAATACAGATCATCACTCTGCTGCTGGGTTGATACCTGATAGGTGATGTCTAATGCTGCATTCCAATCCGTCAATAAGAGCAAATCTGAGTTCAGATAGTGTTGAAGTGCCTGGTTGTTTAAGCAAATTTAGGCCCAAGAGCAGCAGGATCCCCAACAAACAGGAGGGAATAACCACTCGGATTATGCAGCATGCATGCATTGCAATATCCCTGTGCCAAGATATCCGTATCCTATCTCTCTTTGCCCTGCCTCTTTTATCTGGATGATTTTCCAGCAGTGGTAAATATTCAACTGCTCAACTGAACCTAAGCTTGGTAAGTTAGAGGGCCTTTGGCCCTCAGTGTTGAATACCGCTGATGTTAGCGACAGACACCTCAATGTCCCATTCATGCCCTACTCCACCACTCTCTATGCAGTGGATGGTACAATGACAGATACAATAGGCTCAGGGGTAGAAATTGCTCATCGTTGCGCCCATTTTCTAGGTGGAATATGGGGGAACAAAATGACCAATTTTGCAGGGCTGTGCCCTGCGCCCCAAGGACGCCTGAAAACCACCTGATGCCATATTTGCCTCAGACGATTTTCAGGCGTCCGGAGCGGACATCTAAAACAGGCCAATGGAGGACCGAACGCCTCCTTTTCGGATCCCTCAGGATAATTGGGCTGCCCTGAGCGGAGCAGAAATCGAGCCTGTTCCGCCCAGGATTCCCAGGCATGGACGCGGCCGAGGAATTCACGTGCAGCCAGGAGGAGCAGGAGTCCTCCCAGCTCCACAATGGTTCTGACGGCAGCTGCCAGCTGGTGATCAGCTCCCTTCCCGCTGTCCTTCACCACGCCCCCCCCTCCCCCCCTCCCCCCCCCCCCCCCCCCACCACCCCAAACTTACCCGAGGCCCACTGCTGGTGAGGCCCGGCGGTCTGACGTTCGATTTTCGGAAATGGACGAGCTACCTGTGGAGGTGCGGCAGGTGCCGGCAATTTCGGGCCTCCCTTGTCGTGGTGGAGCTGCCTGTAGAGGCCCAGGCAAATTTCAAACACCCACTATCCTGTCGGTCACTCCGAGGTGATCTGGAGGAAGGATTGGCTACACGTGGCATTAGTTACAGTAAGTCAGAGGCAACACTCTTTTATACTTTATAGCTTGCTGCTAAGTTTCTGTGGCTGTGTTTATCTTGGTATGTCACTTTTGGACAACAAGATCCAGTTGTGTGTCTTCCTGAGGTCAATAAGAGTTGCTCTTAGGTAAATTCTGAGGTCAATTAGAAGTCAGAAATCATCAACAGGAAGTATCAGGCTTTCTTTCTCTTTTTCAATATTGAAAAGACCACTCAGCCCATCAAATGAGGTGCAGAAACTTTCAAGTGTGGCAGAATCTGCTTGTTCTGTATTTTTACCTGTGATCTTTTCCATAGCTGGGACTCTGCACACATTTGATTGCCCTGACTCCTGGGTTCCTCTGCCATCAGGATGATGCTCTGCTGGACTACACTGTGAGTCTCAGCTGCCTTGATTCTGCTCTCCCACTCCATATCTTCGAGTTTTAAGGTGACTTGTTCCAGCCTACAGTGCCCACCCTCACCTTCTGCTGTTACCTGCTGAGTTTCTGGACTGTGTCAGTGCACTGCTGACTCTTCAACTTTACTCTGCTGCTGTGTTTGGTTCGGGACCGAAATTCACTTTCTCCTGATCTGAATTCCATCTCTTTGTTGGCTCCTGGGCTTTACTGTGACCTCCAACTTCACCGTCACTTTCTGCTGAGACTGTATTCTCTGCTGGGACTGTATTCTCTGCTGGGACTGTATTCTCTGCTGGGACTGTCTCTATTCCATTACCAGGTGCTCCTGCAGGTTCAGTTATCTCCTCCTCTGCTGGGATTTTCATTCTATGCTGAACTAGCTCTGACAGTTCCTGCTGGTTCCCGTCCTGCTCTGGATTCTGCCCCCATGTTGCTGAATGATCTTTGCTTTGCTGCAATTTGCTCGCTTCCTGTGGCCACTGATTCTGCTCTGCTCCATACATCCTTCATCACCCTTCACTGGACAGGATGCACCGGCTACTTACGTTCCTCATGTGTTCCTCACCCCCCTATAGCTGTACTACTGACCAGTTCTCTCATCTGCACTGATCTCGTGACTCCCTAGACTTCACTGTCAGGTTTCAATCCTACTGCTCCTCACTCCTCTGCTGGTGTACCAGATCCGCTTGTGCACACTAATAAAATCTGAGGCCACTACGCCTCTGCTGGACCTTGAATCAACCTCTGCTAGTTCAGGGTTTGGCTCTTCACTCCACCTCAGTTCCAATTAACAACCTCCAGCAGTACGCCCACTGATACTCCGCCCCTCTAATGCTCCTGGATTCCCTCCCTCTCCACAACTTTCTCTGAACTAGGACACTGCTTTGTGGACCCTCCAAGATGTCTACAAATTGACTCAGACTTTAACTCTGGACTCTTTCATACCATCACCTCCCTATCCTCTGTTTATAACTCGGACAGGTCTCCTCTCGTCTCTGCCATGCCTAAATAACCTGAATTCCCTCTACGTGCATCTGCATGTGAACTTTGGCTGCCACTCCAGATCCAAGCTCATTACTTCTATCTCCCTTTTTTTCCCCTTGGCCGCACTCAGGCCCTTCTCTCCAGTCTCCTCTCCTTCCAGTCAACCAGTCATTCTGCCTTTAATTTATCCCCTCTTGGAAACTTTGATCCCCCAATCCCTACCCCAATCCATCACTATTCCTCCGCCTTCCTACTTTCCTGCAGCTGTCCCAGGCATGAATCCTCCTAGGATAAGTCCATGCCTTGTTCTCAAGCCCCGGTCACCCCTGTCCTCTCTGCCATTGTCTTCCAGACCCCAATGCCTCAAATTTAAAATTCTCATCCTCATGTTTAAATTCCTTCATTGCACCACCCCTCCCTATCTTTGTAACCTTCTACAGCCCTACAACCCCCCTGAACTCTATGTTCCTCTCACTCTGGCCTCCCCCCTGCCTTCCCCTCCAGTCTGAAAGACAACCATTCACCACTGCTTTCTGTCCCTTAGCCAATTTTTGACCCACGCAACCACTGTCCTTTTAATCCCCTGGGCTTTAATTTTGCTAACAAGTTTATTATGCGACACTTTATCAAATGCCTTTTGACAGTAAATATACACATCAGCCGCACTACCCTCATCAACCCTCTCTGATACTTCATCAAAGAACTCAATCAAGTTAGTCAAACACGATTTGCCTTTAACAAATCCATGTTGACTTTCATGTTTTTACATCGCCCATATTTTTCAAAATACCAATTAATTTTGTCCCAGATTATTGTCTCTGAAAGTTTCCCCATCACCGACGTTAGGCTGACTGGCCTGTAATTGCCGGGTTTATCCCTCTCCCCTTTTCTGAATAGGGGTGTAACATTTGCAATCCTCCAGTCCCCTGGCACCGCTCCCATATCTAAGGAGGATTGGAAGATTTGGCCAGAGCCTCCGCAATTTCCACCCTTACTTCCCTCAGCAACCTAGGATGTATCCCATCTGGACCGGGTGACTTTTCTACTTTGAGCGTTGCTAATCTTTTAAGTACCTCCTCTTTATCTATTTTTATCCTATCCAATTTCTCTACTACCTCCTCCTTTACTGTGACATTTGTAAAGAACCTTACAACACCAGGTTATAGTCCAGTTGGACTATAACCTGGTGTTGTAAGATTCTTTACATTTGTCAACCCCAGTCCATCACTGGCATCTCCACATCATGGCTACTGTGACATTGGCAGCATCCTCTTCTTTTGTACCTCAGCCTTGCTCTCTGCCGCAACAAGAAAATCTCCATTTTGGTCTCCAATCGGTCCCACCCTTCCTTTGACTATCCTTTTACTATTTATATGTTTATAAAAGACTTTTGAGTTCCCTTTTATGTTACTTGCTAATCTTCATCTTCCTTCCCCCTTCAAACCCCATTTCCTTCTGCACTGACCCTGGATAAAACTCTTCCCCTACGTCACTTACAATTGAAATTTCAAGCTGCCAACTACCTAGCCTTTGGCCCTAAATTTGCCACGATACTTCTCCAGGTGTTGATCTGCTCAGAAACTCCCTCACCTCCACCTTTGATATCTTTGTCACCATTGAAATCTTTACTCTCTCCCATCCTGGTCCTTCCCTCTGGTATGGCCCCCAACCATGCTCCATCAAGTCAAGGGCTGTAGACTGAGGGCACCTGGAACACAACTGGTTTAGCCATCCATCACCACATCTGGCTGGACCACATCGGACCTCACCCTCCTCTACCAAAGTCATCCACTACTCCAAGATCATTCCAGAAAGCAAAGGTGACCTGAAGCCTTTTTCTCCAATACTAACTGGCTCCTTAAACCTCTCTCCCCTGTCCCCTCAGCTGATGACAGGATTGCCATCCATGTTGGTTGAGTGAGTGCAGAGGCCAATCTTGCTTACAATCTTGTATCAGCCATGGCTCAGTGGGTAGCACCAGAAGGTTGTGGGTTCAAGTCCCACTCCAGAGACTTGAGCCCTTAAACTAGGCTGATACTCCAGTGTAGTACTGAGGGAGTGCTGCACTGTCTGAGGTGCCATCTTTCGGATGAGACGTTAAACTGAGGCCCCTCTGCCCTCTCAGGGGACACCAAAAGATCCCACGGCACTATTTCGAAGAAGAGCAGGGGAATTATCCCCGTTGTCCTGGCTAATATTTATCCCTCAACCAACATCACTAAATCACATTATCTGGTCATTATCACATTGCTGTTTGTGGGAGCTTCCTGTGCCCAAATTGGCTGCCATGTTCCCTACATTACAACAGTGACTACACTTCAAAAGTACTTCATTGGTTGTAAAGCGCTTTGGGACATCCTGAGGTCATGAAAGGCGCTATATAAATGCAAGTTCTTTCTTTCTTTAAGATGTATCGTGAACACGGAGAAGAATGATAATGCGTTGGATGGATGTCATGCTTAACCGAAGGTTTAATTTACAAGAGCCGGCTGCAGAACTCTTGTAAATGTTTTCCAGCGGGGATATCTTCAATGGAAAAGAGAATCGAGCGGAGTGTAAAACAGGTGGCCGATTTGTTATTGTCTGTTTTGCGCTCCTGCTGAACACAAATTTCACCCCCTTCGACTATTGGAAACTGCAGCTTTGGATATTTCAAAACATTCAAATTGCTGGGACTTTCCCGATTTGGCACACGAGGAGCATATATGGATGAGTTCCCTGTTTACAGTACAGCTGTAATATTCTATGGCAGGTCCCAATGACGTGCAGCTGTATAATCAGAGTGAGTTATGCTGTTCTTTAATGGAATTTTTAACAAGAAGGCATATATCCAACACAAACATTTGACTATCTGGGGTCAATCTTGACTTTGTGTGACGGTGTAAAATGGGTGATAGTGAGGCGACAGTCCGTTTTACATCTCTCACCATTTTAATTTCCGTTGACTTCAAACGGGAGAAAGGTAAATCTTCTGACTCGCTATCACCCCTTAGCACACTATAGCACAAAGTCAAGATTTACCCCACTGTAGTTAAAGTGTTTGATGAATATTGAAGATTATGAAGCATTTAATCACACTTGATCTTCAAAAGACTGGATACAAATTAAATGTAACCTCCAGTTGAGATATAAGCCAGGATCAAATGCGAAACTTGGGAATTACTATTTTTAGGTCAACATCTTAGAAATTCAAGAAACTCTGTGGGTTAAGAAGGAAAATCAAAATACTGGAAATCTGAACCAACAACAGAAAATGATATAAAAAGCACAGCAGGTCGGTCAGCATCTGAAAGAGGATAGACTTGATGGGCCGAATGGCCTCCTTCTGAACCGTACACCTCTACGGTCCTGTAGATAATGGTTTTGAGTGTGGCTTTGCATCAGAAATAGCACAGTCCCTTCAAGGAACTAACCTACCTGTTCCTGCCTCTATTTTGTTTTGGTCAATTCCATAAAGGAGCGTCTCCAGCCTCATTGTGCCAGTTTTGATGAACAATTGCACCAAAACATCAAACTATCTTTCTCTTTCAGGTGCTGACTGACCTTCTGTGCTTTTGCCGCATTTTCCATTTTTAAAAATGGTAGGCTCCTGGTCGGAGATTCGGAGTGAAGGAACTGGGAGGAGAAATGGTCAAACCGTGTGGCCCCCACTGCAAGTCTGCAGTCCCAGGTGATGCCCTTCAGTGCTGACCCTGCCCAACTGTGCAGGGCCAGTGGGGAGTACCCAATTTGCATGGGGCCGGCAGGTGCCCATGACACTAGGAGTCCATCTCCAGCGCCTGCCTGCCCCATGCAGCTGGTGCCTGCCTGCCATGGGGGATGGGGGAGGGTTGCCCAGACCCCCTGGAGATCCCACTGAACGTCCCTCAGTCCCCTGTGTAAGGGGGTCGATTCAAATTTTTGGGCAGGGCCCACTTCTGCCCAATTCGAGGTCTGCTGGAGCTATGGCAAACGTTGGGTGGAACCCCTGAGGAAACATCGGGCTCACGTGCTTAAAAATAATTGGTGGTGAGGCTTAGTCAATGCTAATCTGAACAGACAGAAAGTGAAAAGATGAAAACAGAACAAAGAGAAAAATCATTTGGGAAAATAAGAAACGTGGATAATAAATCTCCGTAACTATGGCAAAAAATCCAGGGGGGAAATGGGAAGAATTTTTTTTACGCACCAAGTTATTGTGATCTGGAATTCACTGCCTGAAAGGGCGGTGGAAGCAGATTCAATAGTAACTTTCAAAAGGGAATTGGATAAATACTTGAAAAGGAGAATTTGCAGGGCCATGGGGAAAGAACGGGTGAGTGGGAGTAATTGGATAGCTCTTTCAAAGAGGCGGCACAGACATGATGGGCCGAATGGCCACCTACTGTGCTGTGTATGGTTCTTTGATTCTATTAACTCTCTTTCTCTCTAAACGAATCTCTACATTGCTCTGAGTCAGCTAGCAGGATGTACACTTACGCAACCCCAGTTCCTCACCTGATACCCTTCCCCACAGCCACCCCACAACAATGTGCCTAGCGCCTGAGATTGGAAATTAAGCAGAATGGAAGATTTCAGCTGCATTCCACAGCCCCCCCCCCCCCCCCCACCCAACTCCATGGGGTCACAAACTGGCAATCCAGGATCCAGGGGCATTGGTCTTGAAACAGAAACCCAGAAAAATCAGTTGTAATATTTCCATTTCTCATTCTATCAATTTCCCCCTCTCTTTAAATTTACAAAGATCCCAAAGTACTGATGAGGGACCACTCTGGGCCTCACCTACCTCATCCTTCCATAGAAACCCGTGGTCTCAACATCACTCAATCCAATTGCCTCTTGAATTATTTCAGAGTTTTTGCCCCAGCCAGATATCAATCACTCTGTGCTTCCTGATACCAGTCCCATACTTACCTTTTACTTGTTTGTGCCTATGTTTCTTTTCCTGCAGTTGTGGTTTAACTTGAGATCGTGCCCTAGATTAATCCTTTCCATTCCACTTAGTAACTTATATACATCTTTAAAGTCCTTTCTTATTCACCTCCTTCCAAAGCTGAAAAATCAGAGTTTTTGTAACTTTTTCTCATGGCGCAGGCCGGAGATCTGCTCCATGGAGCTTCTACGCACCACTTCCAGCGCTTGGATATTATCATTATGCCTCGGTGACTAGTGTTGAACACGATATTCACGGTACAGCTTCAGCACAGAATTGTACAGCCTCAGGCTCATACTTTACTGATTTGACAATAAGGGAGAACGTTACGATTGCATATGGCTGGGAGGAGCCGGGAGGGGAAGCAGAAACTGGAAATTTGGGCGCAAACTGCCCTTGATTATCTGAGCTTTCATTTTGATGGTTACAATATCATGGACAGTGCCACGCAAGTTTCAGATTTGCACTGTCAGAGGACAAATCCCCCATTGGCACCACAGACTCATAAAATTACCTCCTGTATCTCTTAATTGCTGTTTTACAATGACAGGATGCAACAAGTTGAGCTTCCACTAATTGTAAATTTTGTCTAGGACCTCTGTAATTCCCTGACTGATTTATCAGACTTGTGTGCACCTACAATCCCAACCCCATCCCCTGCAGTTTAGTGTCACCTGCAATATGACCAACTTGCATTGCTTTTCTGACTTCAGGTCATTTATTGATCTCCTTCCCTTCCCTTGCCATCACTCTCACCACATCTCTATCACGTGCTCTCTATTCCTTTCTCTCCCTTCCCAATTCTCCCTCTCCTGACTCTCCCCATTTCTATCACTCGCACTCTATTCCTTTCTCTCTCTCTCTCCCTCTCTCTCGGTCTCGGTCTCTGCAGCTGGTAGACTTACCCAAGTGAAGGAGCGCGGCTGATACCTCTGTCAGTTTGCTTGCTGGACTGGCAGCTGCAGACTCTGGTTTACTCCAGACAATACCAGCTCGGATCAGGCGGGAGTGGATGTAATCTCGACAGAGAGCTTTGGCTTGAGAAATAAGCTCTTTATCGGGCGGTGAGCGGTCAAACACTTCCATCACTTCAGCAGCAAAGATGGAGGAGCGTCGAAGCATCTCCATCTGGGAGCAAAGAAAAAAAGCTTAGATAGAACTGAACCTGAATTTTACTGGAAAATATCAACACCAACCTCACAACTGGAAAATATCAACACCAACCTCACAACTGGAAAATATCAGCAACAACCCACAACTGGAAAATATCAGCACCAACCTCACAACTGGAAAATATCAACACCAACCTCACAACTGGAAAATATCAACACCAACCTCACAACTGGAAAATATCAACACCAACCTCACAACTGGAAAATATCAGCAACAACCCACAACTGGAAAATATCAGCACCAACCTCACAACTGGAAAATATCAACACCAACCTCACAACTGGAAAATATCAGCACCAACCTCACAACTGGAAAATATCAGCAACAACCCACAACTGGAAAATATCAGCACCAACCCACAACTGGAAAATATCAGCACCAACCTCACAACTGGAAAATATCAGCACCAACCTCACAACTGGAAAATATCAACACCAACCTCACAACTGGAAAATATCAACACCAACCTCACAACTGGAAAATATCAGCAACAACCCACAACTGGAAAATATCAGCATCAACCTCATAACGGGAAAAAATCAGCAACAACCTCACAACTGGAAAATATCGGCATCAACCTCATAACTGGAAAAAATCAGCAACAACCTCACAACTGGAAAATATCAGTACCAACCCACAACTGGAAAATATCAGTACCAACCCACAACTGGACCAGTGCATGCATAAGTAAATCAGTTCCCATTTTATAACCCACATTCTGTCCTTATTTCTATGAAAGAGTAGACTATCGCCTGTGGCGTAGTCTACAGTATGGTCACTCTTATCTCCTTCTGTTGCCTTCATGTTGTTAGAATCATAGAAAGGTTACAGCACAGAAGGAGGCCATTCGGCCCATTGAGTCCATTCCGACTCTATGCAAGAGCAATCCAGCTAGTCCCACTCCCCCACCCTATCCCCGGGGATTTGTCTCTCCTTTTTTGTTTCTGTCTCTCTCTTTCTCTTCTTTTTCACTTCTCTCTGCTGAGCTCTTGTTTATGTTTCTCTTGCTCTTCTGCTTCTCTCGCTATTATATTCTTTTCTTTTGTCCTGTCTGATGGGAGGTAGCAGGTGGTATGGTGTGTGCGGTGTGGTGTGTGTGGTGTGGTGTGTGTGGTGTGGTGTGTGCGGTGTGTGTGGTGGGGTGTGGTGTGTGGTGTGTGTGGTGTGGTGTGTGTGGTGTGTGTGGTGTGGTGTGTGTGGTGTGTGTGGTGTGGTGTGTGTGGTGTGGTGTGTGTGGTGTGTGTGGTGTGGTGTGTGTGGTGTGTGTGGTGGGGTGTGGTGTGGTGTGTGTGGTGTGTGTGGTGCGGTGTGTGTGGTGTGGTGTGTGTGGTGCGGTGTGTGTGGTGTGTGCGGTGTGTGTGGTGCGGTGTGGTGTAGTGTGTGCGGTGTGTGCGGTGTGTGTGGTGCGGTGTGTGGTGTGTGCGGTGTGGTGTGTGCGGTGTGTGTGGTGCGGTGTGGTGTGTGTGGTGTGGTGTGTGGTGTGTGCGGTGTGTGTGGTGTGGTGTGTGTGGTGTGTGCGGTGTGTGCGGTGTGGTGTGTGGGGTGTGTGCGGTGTGTGTGGTGTGTGCGGTGTGTGTGGTGTGTGCGGTGTGTGTGGTGCGGTGTGGTGTAGTGTGTGCGGTGTGTGTGGTGCGGTGTGTGGTGTGTGCGGTGTGTGTGGTGTGGTGTGTGTGGTGTGTGTGGTGTGGTGTGTGTGGTGTGGTGTGCGGTGTGTGTGGTGCGGTGTGTGTGGTGTGGTGTGTGTGGTGTGGTGTGGTGTGTGGTGTGTGCGGTGTGTGCGGTGTGTGTGGTGTGGTGTGCGGTGTGTGTGGTGCGTGCGGTGTGTGTGGTGTGGTGTGCGGTGTGTGTGGTGCGGTGTGTGTGGTGTGGTGTGTGTGGTGTGGTGTGCGGTGTGTGTGGTGCGGTGTGTGTGGTGCGGTGTGTGTGGTGCGGTGTGTGTGGTGCGGTGTGTGTGGTGTGGTGTGGTGTGTGGTGTGTAGTGTGTGCGGTATGGTGTAGTGTGGTGTAGTGTGTGCAGTGGTGAATAGGGCCTTCAATGGCTGCATTTGGGGTGGGGGCTTGCAGGGAAAATGTGGCCCTCGAACTGAACCAGTTTCCATCCTCCCCTCCCCTCCCCTTCATTCCCTTCCCTTTATATCTGTTTCCCTCGGAGAGGCTGTGTTTGTTTTCAAAATTCATTTTTAAAGAAAGCAAATCGCCTGTCTGCCTTTGTGTCTGTCTCTGTCCCTCTGTCTTCTAGGGTTAGGAATGAGAATCCTTGCCTCACAGGTGGGAGCAATTAGTGTTGACTTTTTCTAACTGCCTGCAAGATACAAGTGAGATCACTGGTTTCAAAAACCAGTTTTTAAAATTGAAGTAATATTAAATGAAGAAAGAGACTTTCTTTCTGAACCCAATCTCCTTCTCTCTCTCGCACCTCAACTCCTGTCACTCTCTCTCTCCACCTCACCTTAATACATTTTGTAAAGTTTATAAAACACAAAACAAAAGCCACAATAGGTGTGTAATCGGAACACTGTCATAATTTCCATGCATACATATACCCACACGCATACATGCGCACATTCCTGCACGCACAGACACATACACCCATGCACTAACACACATGCATATACACACGCGCACACATACACACACATACATGCATACACTAACACGCAGACATATACGTATGGGTACGGTAGCATAGTGGTTATGTTATTGCACTAGTAATCCAGAGGCCCAGACTAATAATCCAGAGATATGAGTTCAAATCTGCCCATGGCAGCTGGGGAATTTAAATTCAGTTAATTAAATAAAATCTGGAATAAAAAGCTAGTATCAGTAATGGTGACCATGAAACTACTGGATTGTTGTAAAAACCCATCTGGTTCACTAATGTCCTTTAGGTGAAGGAAACCTGCCGTCCTTACCCAGTCTGGCCTATATGTGACTCCAGACCCATAGCAATGTAGCAAGCCACTCAGTTGTCAAGAAGGCAGCTCACCAGCACATTCTCAAGGGCAATTAGGGATGGGCAATAAATGCTGGCATTGCCAGCGACGCCCACATCCCATGAACAAATGAAAAAAAGACACACACACACTAGCCAGATTGCACAATCACAGTGAAGAGTTTGCATATGGGCAAAATCCATTATTAATATGTGTCTAGGAATCTATTATGGGAAAAGGTTAACACAAAAATTGTGACAAAACATGACAACAACAACTTGCATTTATCGAGGGCCTTTTATGTAGTAAAGCGTCCCAGGGCGGTTCACAGGAGCGTTATCAAACAAAATTTGACACCGAGCCACATAAGGAGATATTAGGACAAGTAATCAAAAGCTTGGTCAAAGAGGTAGGTTTTGAGGAGAGGTGGAGAGGTTTAAGGAAGTCAGGTTGTGCCGACAATACAGATTTAAGACATTTAATATGTTATAAACATGTCAATGTTTTCTGTTATTAATTCCTAAGTCCACATTTATTATGAAAGTGCCAATGTGAGCCTATCTTGCTGTAATTACACCCTCCCACCATTGCAGATGTAGGTGAAGAGGTGTAACAATAATGTGACAAGTTTACACAGACAGTTTCCATAATAAAAGTGGACATAGGAATTTATAATGGATATAGTATGCGTGCAGATGTAATATTTTTAATATAATCCTAGTCAATCTCTCATGGCATTGCACAAGGTGAGTTAAAAACAATTGCAGTCTTCAGGTGGTGGGGTCAGAGGCCAGGATCATCAGACCAACAACAATAACTTGCATTTATATAGGACCTTTAATGTAGTAAAACGTCCCAAGGCCTTCATAGGAGCAATTTTCAAACAAAATTTACCAAGCCACACATTAGGACAGGTGACCAAAAGCTTGGTCAAAGAGGTAGGTTTTAAGCAGCACCTTAAAGGAGGAGAGATTAAAATCGGGGCAGCGTAAGAGGCAAGAAAGATATCTCGGAGAGTTGTAGATCAGGAGGAGGTTACAGAGAAAGGGAGGGGCGAGGCCATGGAGGCATTTGAAAACAAGGATGAGAATTTTAAAATTGAGGCGTTCCCAGGCCGGGAGCCAATGTAGGTCAGCGAGTACAGGAGTGACGGGTGAAAGGGACTTGGTGCGAGTTCGGATAACCCCTTCTGTTCCTGGTACAAATAAATGAGCTGGAATCACATGTCCAAAGTCACCTGTACCTCCCAAGCATGATACACTCACCATGTCTCGTGACTCAAATCACTCATATAGCGTATCCCAAAATATTATTTTCTGAAAGAAATCTATCTAATTTGCATTTGAATGAATCAACACTAACTGCTTCCTCCGTCTCCCGAGGGAGTCTGTTCCATAGAATGACCACTCGCTCACTGAAATAATGGGCCAAATCTTCTTGGAAAAATAACGGCGTGTTAATGACGCACGCCGTTATCAATGTGTGAATTGGCCAGCGAGTTCAGGGGATGAAGAGATTCACCGTGAGTTGTGAATCTCCAGAACCTGCTGGTCGATTTACACTGCTCCACCATTTGCTTCAAACAAATGGCATCTTGCCCTTAGCCTCACTGTTATTTTAAGAACTTGCTGGATTTGCATATTAATTGCCCATTAAACTTGCCACAGAAAGTTAGGGCTGGTAATTAACAGCATAAGTACCTTTTCAACAACATGATAATCAACCTCTCCCACCTAGAAAAGGAACAATTTAAACTGTTCAGTCTTATTCCTGCATGTAGTAAATTCTTTTTAGAGATTTTAAAAATTTAAAATATCAAAGTTTAACATTTTTTTCTTCCTTTTCATTTCTGTTTCTTTTTTCTCCCTCTTAATCGATTCTTTCTTTCCTTCACTTTATTTCTCTTTCTGTACCTGATTCGACTAACTCTCTTTCCTTCTCCGTCGTTCCTCTGTTTCTTCCTCAATCCTTAAATCTCACTGGTTAAGGAGACAGACTGTTGGTCCTGTCGTTCACTGTGGTCCCAGATGCCCTGTTCTCCTCGCCGCCCCCGTTATCAGTTCGCACTTCCAGCACGTTGTGGCGCAAATTATATTCGAGCTAAAGGATGCAGGAAAAAGTCTAAATAATGGCACAGGCTGCGAGATGCCCCACTCCAGCAAGATTTGGGCCAATGTTTCTGCAGATTAGTTTTGAATTTACCCCCTTCAAGCGCAGGCCGTGTCCTCTGGTTCTGCTGTTCTGGACAAGGTGAAGTAGCTTGTCATGGTCGACATTATTTAGTCCCTTTATAATTCTAGAAACAGCAATCATATTGCCTCTCAACCTTCTCTTTTAAAGTGAGAACATGTCCAATTTACATAATCCAATCTCTCCAATCCCCTCAATCATTCTGGTTGCTTTCTTCTGTATCCTTCCATTTGCTGCAATTTTATTTTTGTTCTGAGGTGACTAGAACTGTGCCAGAAATAGGAGGTATTTGTACTCTGTGGGTGGGATAGAACTTGCCAAAGATAAAATTGAAAAGGTGTTACTAAATTCGTTGCTCACCATACACGTCTAAAGAGCGTGAGATGCAAATAAAAAAAGCAATTATTTAGGATGTCGGGTTGAATTCTCACCTGTCATGTGGGAGGCCTGGGTTCGCTTCCTGGCCAATGTAGAGCTGTTCACCTTTAGGTGTCAGTCATGGCTCAGTTGGTAGCACTCTCATCTCTGTGTCAGATGATTGTGGGTTCATGGTCCCACTCCAGAGGCTTGAGCACAAAATCTAGGTTGACGCTCCAGTGCAGTACTAAGGGAGTGCTGCACCATTAGAGGTGTCATCTTTCAGATGAGAGGTTAAACCAAGACCATGTCTGCCCACTCAGGTGGACGTAAGTTGGTCCCATGGTACTATTTATAAGAAGAGCAGGATAGTTCTCCCCGGTGTCCTGGCCAATATTTATCCCTCAAGCAACATCACTAAAAAGTAGATTATCTGGTCATTATCTCATTGTTATTTGCGGGATCTTGCTGTGCACAAATTGACTGCTGTGTTTCCCCACATTACAACAGAGACTGCACTTCACAAGTACTTCATTGGCTGTAAAGCACTTTGGGACGTCCTGAGGTCATGAAAGGCTTTATCGCCACTAGGTCAAAATCCTGGAGCTCCCTACCTAACAGCACTGTGGGAGTTCTTTCACCGCACGGACTGCAGCGTTTCAAGAAGGCAGCTCACCACCACCTTCTCAAGGGCAACTAGAGATGGGCGATAAAAGCACGCCTTGCCAGCGTCACCCACATCCCAAGAATGAATAAGAAAAAAATATATATATAAATGCAAGTTTTTATTTCTCTATTGCCAAAGTTGAGTTCAAACTCCCAGAGACAATGCTGAAGCTGTGCAATGCCCTTGTCAGGTCACATGTGGAGCACTGAGTACAGATCTGGTCACCGGGAATGAGAGGCAGTGTCGAGGGCAGCGATGACACTAGAGATCGTCAGAGGATAAACTCAGAACAGCTTGATAAGCTGGGCTCTTACAGAGAGAGGTGTTTAGAAGACCATTTAGAAGTATATACAATATTTAATGGGATAGAGACAGTAAACCCAGAGCAGTACAAGAGAGCATGGGGGTCAGGGTTGTGAAGGGCAAATTTAAAAGAAAGAACATAAGAACACAAGAAATAGGAGCAGGAGTAGGCCATACGGCCCCTCGAGCCTGCTCCACCATTCAACAAGATCATGGCTAGTCTTCGACCTCAACTCCACTTTCCCACCCTATCCCCATATCCCTCATTCCCCTAGAGTCCAAAAATCTATCGATCTCAGTCTTGAATATATTCAATGACTGAGCATCCACAGCCCTCTGGGGTACAAAATTTCAAAGATTCACAACCCTCTGAGTGAAGAAATTTCTCCTCATCTCAGTCCTAAATGGCCGACCCCTTATCCCGAGACCATGCCCCCTAGTTCTAGACTCTCCAGCTAGGAGAAACATCCTTTCAGCATCTACCCTGAAAGGCCTTTCAGAATCTTAGACGTTTCAATGAGATCACCTCTCATTCTGCTAAACTCCAGAGAGTGTAGGCCCATTCTACTCAATCTTTCCTCATAAGACAGCCCTCTCATCCCAGGAATCAATTTAGTGAACCTTTGTTGCATCCCCTATAAGGCAAGTATATCCTTCCTTAGGTAAGGAGATCAAACCTGTACACAGTACTTCAGATGTGGTCTCACTAAAGCCCTGAACAATTACAGCAAGGCCAACATACCCTTTGCAAAGAAAGATTTGCATTTATATAGCACCTTTCATAACCTCAGGACATCCCAAAGCGCTTTACAGCCAATTAAGTACTTTTGAAGTGTAGTCACTGTTGTATTGTAGGAAACGCGGCAGCCAATTTGTGCACAGCAAGGTCCCACAAACAGCAATGAGATAATGACCAGATAATCTGTTTTTAGTAATGTTGGTTGAGGAAAAAATATTGACCAGCACATCGGGGAGAACTCCCCTGCTCGTCTTCGAAACAGTGTCATGGGATCTTTTATATCCACCTGAGAGAGCAGATGGGGCCTCGGTTTAACGTCTCATCCGAAAGACGGCACCTCCGACAGTGGAGCAATCCCTCTGTACTGTACTGGAGAGTTAGCCTAGATTTTGTAGTCAAGTCTCTGCAGGGACTTGAACCCATGACCTCTTAAAAGGCGAGAATGCTGCCAACTGAGCCACATCTGACAAATGCCAGGGAATATTTATTTATAGATAACTAGAATCCATTGCCAGATCTGCCAGGAAGAAAAATTAAGGCTAGGGCACTGATACTGAGGCCAGAACTGATTCAAGAAATAGCTAGGTGCTGCAACAGGAAGATGGTAGGATTGTTATACTAGAAGGCTGTGACCAAGTAGGTTTAAGGCCCTTTTTCATCCAAACCTATCTCGTAAAACTTGCAACAAACTGAAAAATCAGCGCCAAACGGGCAAGATAAACAAATCATCATCAACATTAAGGCAAACAAAAATCACCAACAAACCTGTAACTGAAAAATTATCAAAGGTGTAACAAATAAAAGAAATCAGGGTCCAACCTAACACAAACTGGAAAAAAAATCTCCATCGAATCTGCTGCATGCTAAAAATCAGCACCAACCCTACAAAAAAAACTGGAAAATCATTATCAAAACTGGAATTGGAAAAATCAGTTTCAAACTTGCAACAAACTGGAGAAAAAAAAATATCAGCCACAAACCCACAAAAAATCTCCCTGAGAAAAGAAGTTGAGAGTGAAATGTGAGAGGCGCTGTGCTATACCAGGAGGAGCCGTCCACCAAATCAAGCGAGAGGGGAACAAATCCTCCGCGAAAAAAAACCAGGGTTAAGGTCAAAAAAAAAATGTCGACAAGCTTCCTGGGGAGAAGGAAAAGGCGAAATCTTACAATACAACTGGACCTCGACCAACAGCTGCCGAACTCTCGGGAGAAAGAAGATGGGATAAAATGTTTGGAAGCAGCCGATATACAAAGCACACAGATACAAACACTCGTATGCACAAACGCACATGTACAAGACAAAACGTTTGGAAGCAGCCGGCTGACCAGGTGTGGATGTGGTGGAGGGATTGATCGCGGCTCTTCCCCCGTGTTAGAAACAGCAACCTGGCTAAAGCAACAAAGCACGGCGATAAAATATCTTACATCCTTCGGGGTCTCCGAGGCGCAGCGAGATCCTGCTCTGAAATAGCCCAAGAGGGTAGGAAAGTACTTTTCAAAAACTTCGGAGTTGGACTGACCTCCTCTGGGACTTTCTGCAAATGAAATTTCCTGCCTTGTGTTCAAGGGGTATCTTCTCGGTTGTTCCTCTCTCTCTCCCTCGATGCACTCGCAGATTCAGATCCTCGCCCGAGCTCCAGATGTGCTCTCACCGCCCCCGCCTCCTCTCCCTCACTCCTCCGTCCCCTTTTATGGCGAGACGTTTTGCCGATGTGATTCGCATTAAAATGCCTCTGGACTGCCAGCAACGTTCACAAACAAACCCATTTAAGGCTCGGAGGATCGGGCCACATTCACGCACCCCAGCACTCAACAACCCGCCCTACACACACAAAACAACAGGCACCTCAAGATTGTGCGGCACAAAGTTCCCTCTCGGCATCTCAGACTAAACATTTCAACCCACGCTCCTTGGAGACACACTGCCCCTTTCTGGCTACTGCACAACTTAAAATGAAAGCGTGTCCTGGTGTAAAGAATGGTCTGCTTGCAGACAATACAAGAAATGTGAACTCACAAACGCACATTTACAAACACTCATACATAGACACACATTTACAAACACTCTTACATACACAAACACACAAATACAACACATATACACAAACATACAAACCACAAACACAACACTCATAAAACACATATACGACACTCATAAACACAAACACACATACAAATACACAAAAACAAATAAAACCACAAATAAACATAAATATATATAGATGCACAAAAATACAATTATGCATATATGCAAACACAAACTTATACAAACATGCACATATACAAACACCTACATGCACATATCTAAACATATATATATATATATTCAAATATCTTGCATTTGTATAGTGCCTTTAATGTAGAAAATGTTACAAGACGTTTCACATAAGTGTAATCGAATCCAAATGGACGCCAAGCCAAAGAGGAAAACATTAAGTGGGGTGAACAAAAGAGGTGGGCTTTAAGGAGAGTATTAAACAAGAGGTGGAGAGGTTTACCATCGACCAGAAGCTGAACTGGACCAATCATGATGTGGAGATGCCGGTGATGGACTGGGGTGGACAAATGTAAGGAATCTTACAACACCAGGTTATAGTCCAACAAATTTATTTTAAGATCACAAGCTTTCGGAGATTATCCCCTTCGTCAGATGAATGAGTGAAAAGGTTCTCAAATCGCATATCTTATACTATGTTGGGACAGCATCACACCAATCAAAAGGTGTCGTTGTTATTCAAACAGGCCAGTCACGGAGAACAGCACGTCCCAGTACACTGGATATACATTGTGTCGATTATACAGGCAGGCAGAAAGAAACTCAAAATGGCAGAGAGAGAGAGAGAGAGAATATTAAAAAACATATAATTTTTTTCCCCTTTTTGCTGGTGGGGTTACGTGTAGCGTGACATGAACCCAAGATCCCGGTTGAGGCCGTCCTCATGGGTGCGGAACTTGGCTATCAACTTCTGCTCGATGATTTTGCGTTGTCGTGTGTCTCGAAGGCCGCCTTGGAGAACGCTTACCCAAAGATCGGTGGCTGAATGTCCTTGACTGCTAAAGTGTTCCCCGACTGGGAGGGAACCCTCCTGTCTGGCGATTGTTGCGCGGTGTCCGTTCATCCGTTGTCGCAGTGTCTGCATGGTCTCGCCAATGTACCATGCTCCGGGGCATCCTTTCCTGCAACGTATGAGGTAGACAACGTTGGCCGAGTCACAGGAGTATGAACCATGTACCTGGTGGGTGGTGTCCTCTCGTGTGATGGTGGTATCCGTGTCGATGATCTGGCATGTCTTGCAGAGGTTGCCGTGGCAGGGTTGTGTGGTGTCGTGGACGCTGTTCTCCTGAAAACTGGGTAACTTGCTGCGAACGATGGTCTGTTTGAGGTTGGGTGGCTGTTTAAAGGCGAGCAGTGGAGGCGTGGGGATGGCCTTAGCGAGGTGTTCGTCGTCATCGATGACATGTTGAAGGCTGCGGAGAACATGGTGTAGTTTCTCCGCTCCAGGGAAGTACTGGACGACGAAGGGTACTCTGTTGGTTGCGTCCCGTGTTTGTCTTCTGAGGAGGTCTATGCGATTCTTCGCTGTAGCCCGTCAGAACTGTCGATCGACAAGTCGAGCGTCATATCCCGTTCTTACGAGGGCGTCTTTCAGCGTCTGTAGGTGTCCATCGCGTTCCTCCTCGTCTGAGCAGATCCTGTGTATTCGTAGGGCCTGTCCATAGGGGATGGCCTCTTTGACGTGGTTGGGGTGGAAGCTGGAAAAGTGGAGCATCGTGAGGTTGTCCGAGGGCTTGCGGTAGAGTGAGGTGCTGAGGTGCCCGTCTTTGATGGAGATTTGTGTGTCCAAGAAAGAAACCGATTCTAAGGAGTAGTCCATGGTGAGTTTGATGGTGGGATGGAACTTGTTGATGTTATCGTGTAGTCTCTTCAGTGATTCTTCGCCTCCACTGCTCGCCTTTAAACAGCCACCCAACCTCAAACAGACCATCGTTTGCAGCAAGTTACCCAGTTTTCAGGAGAACAGCGTCCACGACACCACACAACCCTGCCACGGCAACCTCTGCAAGACATGCCAGATCATCGACACGGATACCACCATCACACGAGAGGACACCACCCACCAGGTACATGGTTCATACTCCTGTGACTCGGCCAACGTTGTCTACCTCATACGTTGCAGGAAAGGATGCCCCGGAGCATGGTACATTGGCGAGACCATGCAGACACTGCGACAACGGATGAACGGACACCGCGCAACAATCGCCAGACAGGAGGGTTCCCTCCCAGTCGGGGAACACTTTAGCAGTCAAGGACATTTAACCACCGATCTTCGGGTAAGCGTTCTCCAAGGTGGCCTTCGAGACACACGACAACGCAAAATCGTCGAGCAGAAGTTGATAGCCAAGTTCCGCACCCATGAGGACGGCCTCAACCGGGATCTTGGGTTCATGTCACGCTACACGTAACCCCACCAGCAAAAAGGGGGAAAAAATTATATGTTTTTTAATATTCTCTCTCTCTCTCTCTCTGCCATTTTGAGTTTCTTTCTGCCTGCCAGTGTAATCGACACAATGTATATCCAGTGTACTGGGACGTGCTGTTCTCCGTGACTGGCCTGTTTGAATAACAACGACACCTTTTGATTGGTGTGATGCTGTCCCAACATAGTATAAGATATGCGATTTGAGAACCTTTTCACTCATTCATCTGACGAAGGGGATAATCTCCGAAAGCTTGTGATCTTAAAATAAATTTGTTGGACTATAACCTGGTGTTGTAAGATTCCTTACATTGGACCAATCATGTCAGCATTGTGGTTATGAGCAGGACAAAGGACAAAGGTTGTGTACTCTGCCACAATTGCTTCACCTCCTGACCCCTCAATCCCTCACTATCAGCTACAAGGCTCAAGTCAGCAGTGGGAAGGAATATTCACCACTCGTCTGGATAGGTGCAGCCACAACAACACTCAAGAAGCTCTATACCATCTGGGACGAAGCAATCCACTTGATCGGCGTTCCTGCCACTGAATTCAAAATCCACCCCCTCCACCACTGGCGCACTTTGACTGCAGTATGTACTATCCACAAGATGCATTGCAGCAACTCACCAAGGCTTACTTCAACAGTACCTCCCAGCCCTGTGACCTCCACCACCAAGAAGGACAAGTCATGGGATTGCTATCATCGCTTGTCACACACCATCTTGACCTGGACAAATAACACGGTTCCTTCATTGTCGCTGGGTCAATATCTTGCAATTCCCTACATAACACCACCACAGATGCACAAGAACGGCAGCAGATGAAGGAGAAGGCCATCACATCTTTTCAGGGCAACTCGGGAGGGGAATCAATGTGACTTTGCCAGGGTTAACCACATCCCAAGAGCAAATTATAATTTTAAAAAATATTTTGAACTGGAACAGTATTTCTCCTTTCGCTGTAAAAGAATATTTAAGTTCCTTTTGGATTTTTCCAGATGATTTGAACACATGCTGCAGGATCAGTTTTTCACATAGTGGTAACATAATAATATTTTGGGCAAGAGAAAAGCATTGGGCCCTCTAGCCCATTGTTGTCCAACACATTAGCCACTAGCCACACGTGGTGAATTGGGAATCCAAATGTGGCAAATTGCATTTTGATTAGTAAATAAACAATGAGTAATAGGCCCCGTTGTTGGGCATGTGATCTCAATATTCCTATTTGCATGGTGTATGCATGTGAACTTTTTGAGTGTTTGTTGGTAAAATGGTAAGATGAAAAGTAGAGTGTGTGAGTGTTTTTTGATTACTGTAAGTGCTTTGCTGCCTTGGTTACTGCTCATTGGTTATCTGTTACAATGGTGTGTGACACGGATGAAAACGCAGGACTTCAGCACCATGGAAACACCATTGCCATTGGATGCAGAGGGGTCACTCGACCAATCGGAATAACCGCTCCAGGCCAGCAAAAGAAAATAAGCTCGACCAATAACAAGTAGCTCCAATAAAGCACAGTGCAAGCAGCATCCAACCACATTCTGGATGGAGCGCAGAGCTGGATCTGGGGTGAGAGCGTGGGGCGGGGGGGGAGAGCGGAGGGGGTCTGGAGGAAAGCGGGATTCTGGGGAGAGTGGGGGGATCTGGGGTGAGAGCGCGGGGGGGGGGGGGAGAGCAGGAGTGAGTCTAGGGGGAGAGCAGGCGGGGATCTGGGGGGAGAGCAGGGGGGGTCTGGGAGAGAGCAGGGGGGGTCTGGGAGAGAGCAGGAGTGAGTCTAGGGGGAGAGCAGGCGGGGATCTGGGGGGAGAGCAGGGGGGGTCTGGGAGAGAGCAGGAGGGGTCTGGGAGAGAGCGGGGGGGTCTGGGAGAGAGCAGGGGGGGTCTGGGAGAGAGCAGGGGGGGTCTGGGAGAGAGCAGGGGGGGTCTGGGAGAGAGCAGGAGTGAGTCTAGGGGGAGAGCAGGAGGGGTCTGGGGGGAGAGCAGGAGGGGTCTGGGGGGAGAGCGGGGGGGGGGGATCTGGGGGGAGAGCAGAGGGGTCTGGGGGGAGAGCAGGAGTGAGTCTAGGGGGAGAGCAGGGGGGACTGGAGGGAGAGCAGCAGGGGTCGGGGGGAGATTAGGAGTGAGTCTAGGGGGAGAGCAGGGGGGGTCTGGGGCAGAGTGGGGGGGGGGTCTGGGGGAGAGTGGGGTGAGTCTGGAGGGGAGTGGGAGGGGCCTGTGGGGGGAGCGCGATCTGGATGTGTGAGTCAACATTCTCAGTGATCACACTGATGGTCAAAGTAGCACTCGCAAGTGCTAGACACAAAACCTAGATGTTGCTCTAAGATGTTTGGTGTCTGATAAATTCATGCCAGAATTCCAAATTTTGGTGAAAGAATGTAAGAACATAAGAAATAGGAGCAGGAGTAGGCCATACAGCCCCTCGAGCCTGCTCTGCCATTCAGTAAGATCATGGCTGATCTTCGACCTCAACTCCACTTTCCCACCCTATCCCCGTATCCCTTGCTAAATTGGTAAATCAGTGTCAGAGCAGTGGGAGGCATTCAAGGAGGAGATAGTGAGGATTCAAAGCAAATATGTTCCCACAAACAAAAAGGGTGGGACTCCCAAATCTAGAGCCCCCTGGATGTCAAAGAGCATACAGGGTAGGATAAGGCAAAAAAGGGAAGCTTATGTCAGATACTGAGAGCTCAATACTACAGGAGTATAAAAAATGCAGGGGTGAAATTAAAAAGGAAATTAGGAAAGCAAAGAGAAGGAATGAAAAAATACTGGCAAGTTAAAATCAAAGAAAACCCAAAGATGTTTTATAAATACATAAAGAGCAAGAGGATAACTAAGGAAAGAATAGGGCCTATTAGAGACCAAAAAGGTAACCTGTGTGTGGAGGCGTAAGATGTGGGTATGGTTCTTAATGAATACTTTGCGTCTGTCTTCGCAAAAGAGGGGGATGATGCAGACATTGTAGTTAAGGAGGAGTGTGAAATATTGAATGGGATAAACATAGTGAGGGAGGAAATATTAAGGGGATTAGCATCTTTGAAAGTAGATAAATCGCCAGGCCCAGATGAAATATATCCCAGGCTGTTAAAAGAAGCAAGGTAGAAAATAACGGAGGCTCTGACGATCATTTTCCAATCCTCCCTGGCTACGGGTGTGGTGCCAGAGGATTGGAGGATTGCTAACGTTGTACAGTTATTTAAAAAGGGAGAAAGGGATAGACCAAGTAATTACAGGCCAGTTAGCCTAACCTCAGTGATGGGCAAATTATTGGAAAAAATTCTGAGGGACAGTATTAATCATCATTTAGAAAGGCATGGATTAATCAAGGACAGTCAGCATGGATCTGTTAAGGGAAGGTCATGTTTGACTAACTTGATTGAATTTTTTGAGGAGGTAACAACAAGGGTCGATGAGAATAGCGTGTTTGACGTAATCTATGTGGATTTTAGCAAGGTTTTTGACAAGGTCCCACATGGCAGACTGGTCAGAAAAGTAAAAGCCCATGGGATCCAAGGGAAAGTGGCAAGTTGGATCCAAAATTGGCTCAGTGACAGGAAGCAAAGGGTAATGGTCGACTGGAAGGCTGTGTTCAGTGGGGTTCCATAGGGCTCAGTACTAGGTCCCTTGCTTTTTGTGGTATATATTAATGATTTAAACTTAAATGTAGGAGGCATGATTAAGAAGTTTGCAGATGATACAAAAATTGGCCATGTGGTTGATAGTAAGGAGAAAAGCTGTGGACTGCAGGAAGATATCAATGGACTGGTGGGCAGAAAAGTGGCAAATCATAGAATCATAGAATGGTTACAGCACGGAAGGAGGCCATTCAGCCCGTCGAGTCCATGCCAGTTCTCTGTAAGAGCAATCCAGCTAGTCCCACTCAAGTACTTATCCAATTCCCTTTTGAAAGCCATGATTGAATCTGCCTCCACCACCCCTTCGGTGCATTCCGGTTCCTAACCACTTGCTGCCTAAAAAGGTTTTTCCTCATGTCACCTTTGGTTCTTTTGCCAATCACCTTAAATCTATGTCCTCTGGTTCTTAACCCTTCCGCAAATGGGAACAGTTTCTCTCTATCTAGACCCTTCATGATTTTGAACACCTCTATCAAATCTCTTCGCAACTTTCTCTGCTCTGAGGAGAACAACCCCAGCTTCTCAAGTCTATCCATGTAACTGGAGTCCCTCATCCCTGGAATCATTCTAGTAAATCTCTTCTGTACCCTCTCTAAGGCCTTCACATCCTTCCTGAAGTGCGGTGCCCAGAACTGGACACAATACTCCAGTTGTGGCCGAATCAGTGTTTTATAAAGGTTCATCATAACCCTCTTGCTTTTGTATTCTATGCCTCTATAAAGCCCAGAATCCCATATGCTTTTTTAACCACTTTCTCAACCTGCCCTGCCACCTTCAATGATTTGTATACATACACCCCCAGAGCCCTCTGTTCCTGTACCCCTTTTAGAATTGTGTCCTCTAGTTTATATGGCCTCTCCTCGTTCTTCCTACTGAAATGTATCACTTCACACTTTTCTGCGTTGAATTTCATCTGTCACGTGTCCGCCCATTCCACCAGCCTGTCTACATCCTCTTGAAGTCTATCACTATCCTCCTCACTGTTCACTATACTTCCAAGTTTTGAATCATCTGCAAATTTTGAAATTGTGCCCTGAACACCCAAGTCCAAGTCATTAATATACATCAAGAAAAGCAGTGGTCCTAGTACCGACCCCGGGGGAACACCATTATATACCTCCCTCCAGTTCAAAAAACAACCGTTCACCACTACTTTGTTTAATGTCACTTAGCCAATTTTGTATCCATGCTGTCACTGCCCCTTTATTCCATGGGCTTCAACTTTGATCTCAAGCCTATTATGTGGCATTTTATCAAATGCCTTGGAAGTCCATATACACCACATCAACTGCATTGTCCTCATCAGCCCTCTCTGATACCTCATCAAAAAACTCAATCAGAGTCTGAGGTGAATATCAGAGGAGAGGAGAGCCGCTGCCCTTAGCATCCAGGGAGCAAATCAACCGAGTCTGAAGAAAAGGAGCCCGAGCAAAACTGGTCAATGAGGGTCAAAGAGAAAACCCTCAATGTCTGGAGTCAAACCCGATGTAAAGGGGGAAGGTTGCAGTTATCGGAGGGCAAGCATCGCACTCCCAGGACCTCACTGCAGGTGTTCAGGGAAGTGTCCTCAGCCCCACCATCTTCAGCTCTTTCATTAATGACCTTCCCTCCGTTATAGGGTCAGGGGTGGGGCTGTTCGTTGATAATCCCAGGGCTCAACTCCACGGACAACTCCTGAAAATCTGCCCTTGAAGCTTCATGATTTTGTAATCGGGTTTACTGATGATCAGGTGTAAATTTCCAAACCCAATCTCTGACCACTTTTAGGAGACTCAATTTTATCCTCATTGTGAGGAGTGCAGGAAGCATTTGCCACTTTATGTCCGGATGCATTGTAAAGTTTGACATTTTTACCTATTTGTCCTGGATGGGATTTTGGTTTAACTTTTATGATGATGTTTTATAGTTTGTGGTTGGAATTCAATCCGGAGAAGCGTGAGGTAATGCATTTGGGGAGGGCAAACAAGGCAAGGGAATACACAATAAATGGGAGGATACTCAGGTGTAGAGGAACAGAGGGACCTTGGAGTGCATGTTCACAGCTCCCTGAAGGTAGCGGGACAGATAGATAAGGTGGTTAAGAAGGCATATGGGCCACTTTCCTTTATTAGCCAAGGCATAGAATATAAGAGCAGGGAGGTTAGAATTGTATAAAACACTAGTTAGGTCATAGCTAGAGTACTGCTTACAGTTCGGGTCACCACATTACAAGAAAGATGTGATTGCACTAGAGAGGGTACAGAGGAGATTTACGAGAATGTTGTCAGGACTGAAGAATTTTAGCTATGAGGAAAGATTGGATAGGCTGGGGTTGTTTTCTTTGGAACAGAGGAGGCTGAGGGGAGACTTAATTGAGGTGTATAAAATTATGAGGGGCCTAGATAGAGTGGGTAGGAAGGACCTATTTCCCTTAGCAGAGAGGTCAATAACCAGGGGGCATAGATTTAAAGTAATTGGTAGAAGGATTAGAGGGGAACTGAGGAGAATTTTTTTCACCCAGAAGGTGGTGGGGGTCTGGAACTCACTGCCTGAAAGGGTGGTAGAGGCAGAAACCCTCATTGCATTTAAAAAGTACTTGGATATGCACTTAAAGTGCCGTAACCTACAAGGCTACAGACCAAGAGCTGGAAAGTGGGATTAGGCTGGATAGCTCTTTTTCGGCTGCCACAGACATGATGGGTTGAATGGCCTCCTTCTGTGCCATAAATTTCTATGATTCCCTTAGTGTCCCAAAGATCTATCGATCTGTTTTGAATATACTCAACAACTGAGCATCCACAGCCCTCTGGGGTAGAAAATTCCAAAGATTCACAACCCTCTGAGTGAAGAAAGTTTTCCTCATCTTGGTCCTAAAGAGCCGACCCCTTATCCTGAGACTATGGCCCCTAGTTCTGGACTGTCCAGCGAGGGGAAACAGCATCTACCCTGTCAAGCCCTCTGAAAATTTTATACATTTCAATGAGATCACCTCTCATTCTTCTAAACTCCAGAGAGTATAGGTCCATTCTACTCAATCTCTCCTCATAGGCCAACCCTCTCATCCCAGGAATCAATCTGGTTGAGAGAAAGAGAAAAATTTCAAAGTTTTATACTGAATGTTTGTTTAGTAACTACATTTCCATGAAATACATTTACTTGTACGTATGTAGGGTGTTTTCGACTAAAATTAGTACATGTGGCTAAAACGCCCATGGCTAGTCAGCGATTCCTATTGGACAACACTGACCTACTCATCCCTTCCATCAGGTTCCTTATTATGATTCTAGAACTAAAAGCCCTGAATCCTCTTTACTAAAAGTGATTTGCTCAGTCCCTTTTAAAACCTGCCATGATTTTCTGTCCCACCACCCCTGCTGGTAACCACCCTGTTACTGAAGGAACGTTGCCTCAATTTCCTACTTTGTTTTTACATCCTTAACTTTAAACTGTGCTCACTAGCCTTTGAATCCTGTACCTGACAGGGGAACTTCCCTGGATTTAATTTCACCACATTTCGAGGAGGTTTGATCATGTGATATCTGATCAGTGACATCAGCAAACGTTATTGCATTTACTGTGTAAAGGTTGGGTATTTTTTGAGCTCTTCATTTTGCGCCAGCAGCTGTTGTGCGAGAAATTCCGAAAACCAGAAGTCCTCCCGCGAGCAGGGGAAGAGAGGAAACCCAGGGCGGGGGAAGGGAGGAAACCCAGGGCGGGGGAAGGGGGAGAAACCGAGGGCGGGGGAAGGGGGAGAAACCGAGGGCGGGGGAAGGGGGAGAAACCGAGGGCGGGGGAGAGGGGAAACCGAGGGCAGGGGAGTGATTTGCAGAGGGTGAAACCATGGGCGAAGTTATCCTGGCTGCTAGTGGCAGTGCATGGGAGATTCACACCCATTCTGGGAGATTCATGCAGAGCAGCAGAGCATAGCGGGAGAACCAGAGCAGCAGATTTAAACATTCCAGGGAAACTAGTAATGAATCAAGGACTGGAACTCACTAAAATTAACATAAGCAGGAAAACAGTATTTGAAAAAATAATGGCACTAAAGATTGATAAATCCCCAGGACCCGATGGTTTCCACCCCAGTGTTTTAAAGGAAGTAGGTGAAGAAATTACAGATGCATTAAACCATAATCTTCCAAAGCTCTCTTGATTCAGGAACTGTCCCTTTAGATTGGAAAATTGCAAATGTAATTCCATTATTTAAGATGAGAGAGAGAAACCAGGAAATTATAGACCTGTTAGTCGAACATCTGTTGTGGGGAAGTTATTGGAATCTATAATGAAGGACAAAGTGACTGAGCACTTGGAGAAATTTGAGCTGATTAGAGAGAGCGAAGATGGATTTGTAAAGGGTAGGCCATGTCTAACGAACCTAATTGAATTTTTTGAAGTAACTAAAGTAGTAGACTGGGGAATGTCTATGGATGTAGTTTATATGGACTTTCAGAAGGCATTTGATAAGGTTCCACATAAGACACTGAGCAAATTAAAGCTCATGGAATTGAAGGCAAATTATTGACCTGGTTAGGAGGTTGGTTAGGTGGTAGAAGACAAGGGATTAGGGATAATGGGTATGTACTCGAATTGGAAAGAAGTGACTAGTGGTGTCCCACAAGGGTCTGTGCTGGGGCCTCAACTATTCACTATATTAATGAATTAGATAACACAATAGAGAGCCATAGATCCAAGTTTGCTGATGACACAACAATTGGTGGCATAGTAGACGGGAGTGTAGAGTAGACGGGAGCATAAAATTACAAAGAGACATTGATAGATTAAGTGAGTGGGCAAAAGTATGGCAGATGGATTTCAACGCAGGCAAGTGTGAGGTCATCCATTTCATAGGAACATAGGAACAGGAGTAGACCATTCAGCCCCTCGAGCCCGCTTCGCCATTTGATAAGATCATGGCTGATCTGTGATCCATATACCTGCCTCTGGCCCCTTCGGACCAAAAAAGGATAGATCTGAGTATTTTTCAAATGGTGAAAAGCTAGGAACAGTGGAGGTCCAAAAGAGATTTAGGGGTCCATGTACACAGATCACTAATATGTATGGTCAGGTATAAAAAGTAATCAAAAAGGCTAATATCTAGAGGGCTAGAATATAAAGGGGAGAAAGTTTTGCTACAGCTACACAAAGCCCTGGTTAGTCCACATCTGGAGTACTGGGTACAGTTCTGGGCACCGCTCCTTAGAAAGGATATACTGGCCTTGGAAGGAGTGCAGCACAGATTCACCAGAATATTACCAGGGCTCCAAGGGTTAAATTGTGAAAGATTGCATAAACTAGGCTTGTATTTCCTGGAATATAGAAGATTTTGAAAGGAATTGATAGGGTAGATAGAGAAACTTTTTCCGCTGTGGGAGAGTCTAGGACAAGGGGACATAACCTTAAAATCAGAGCCAGGCCATTCAGGAGAGAAGTTAGGAAACATTTTTTCACACAGAGGGTGGTAGAAGTGTGGAACCCTCTCCCATAAAAAGCAGTAACTGCTAGCTCAATTAATAATTTTAAATCTGAGATCGAATAATGTTTGCTAGCCAAGGGTATTAAGGGATATTGGGCCAAGGCGGGTAAATGGAGTTAGGATACAGATCAGCCATGATCTTATTGAATGGCGGAACAGGCTCAAGGGGCTGATTGGCCTACTCCTGTTCCTAGGTAAAGGGATGGGGGCCGGGGGGGGGGGGGAATAGTGTGTATATACACACACACACACACACACACACTATATAGATACAAAATTATGGCAAGCACATGTCCAAATTATCAATCTGTGTTTCCAGTGGGCAGGATTCGCTGCTGAAACTTTCTTCATTGACCAACAGCAGCAATGTGAGAGCAGCATAACTCTAACTCTGGCTTTCCCAGAATCCAAAGGGTCGTTGTCTGCACCCATGTGGCATTTGGGCCTCTAGGCACACTATGTGACCAGAGAAGAATTTTATCCTCTCACTGCACAGAGTCCCACACATCAGAGCCGGCTTCCCCAGAGGCTCTCAAAATGCCTTCATTTTATGCCGATCATCTGTGTCAATTTTATTTTAAGGGGAATGAAGAGTGGAAGGATGGCTCCAGGAGCACAGAGGCTACCAGGTGCGGCCATGATTCAGGACAACACTGTGCCAATATAGACAGAAGCAAAGTGCAGGTACAGTGCAACTCATGCTAGAACCAGATTTATTATCAAATATTGGGATCATGAAGCACCACATCATGTATCTGGGCTGATCAGGGGGTAGCCATACAGTGCAATTCCCACTCACTGCACGCTCCATAACTTCACCCTTAAAAGAGGGCCCAGCATACAGCCAGAGTACGAGAGTTAAAAATCAAGTGATGAATTAACTGTAGTAGCAGAAATATAGCAAGAAAGATTGGTGAAAGAGCATCAGAGCTACAACATTTCTTAGAGGCAAACTGTACACTTTAGTACATAGTTCTTCAAATAATATCTACTACCATCTTATGCTGAGATCCTATTGGGCTCCACTGATAAATACTCAGCACCACGTTCAAATCAAGACCAAAGGATTTATCCCTTCTACTGTGTAGCGTGTGAGTCTAGACACCTTGAGATGGCATGGTGCAGTCCATGGGTGCTTGTGCTTTATTTCAGATATAAGACATAACCTACTGCTCCTTCTAAGTGACTCCCTTTTGAAAGAAGTCTGCTGGCTGGCTGGCTGCACCTTGTGCGATGCATTGAGAGGGCTGTGCATGTAGACAGCCATGACCAGGACTGTGGCGATTAACTGGTGCTGCCACTGTTCAGCCTGTGCTGGTACCAGGCCCTTTTGGAGGGAGGCAATAATCCCATAAGTTGTATGTCTCCTCTCCTTGACTTCTTGCAGTAAGGCTTGCAGTGTCTGGTCTGTAAAACTGGTTTGTCCCATCTGTGCTGCCCAATTCGCCAGCATGTTTTGTAGACTTGCTTTTCAGGTGCTATCAATTGTAGGTCACAGCTGATTAAAAAGTAATCAGACAACAAACTCAGCCAATGAATTACTTTTGAAGTGCAGTCACTGTTGTTATATAGGCAAATGCAGCAGCCAATTTGCACAGAACATGGTCCAACAAACAGCAATGAGATAAATGACCTGATAATCTGTTTTGATGGTAATGGTTGAGAGATAAGTGTTGGCTAGAAGACTTTGGAGAACTCCCCTGCTCCACTTCAAATAGCGCTGTGGGAAGTTTTACATCCACCTGACCAGACTGACAAGCCTCAGTTCAAAGCCTCAGCTGAAAAACAGCACCTTCAACCACTCCCTCAACACTGCACTGGATTATCAGGCTAGATCACATACACAAATCCATAATCTTCTGACTCATAGGCTAGAGTGCTACTGACATTATCCTACAGCCCATACCAGTCACTGATTGATGCGTAGTCCATACCTGTTATTGAAAGCTAGTCTGCACTATTTATTCATTCACACACTCTGCACCAGATTTTCACTGATACAGTCCATACCAGTTATTGAATAATAGTCCATATCAATTATTTAATAGTACACTCGACCGATTCTTCATTGATTCAGTCCATACCCGTTGTTGGATGATACAATACATAGTTATCCAATGATATGCTCTGTTCCAGTTATTCATTGATATAATCCATGCCAGATATTGCATGATAGTCATATAGTTGCTGGATGATATAGTAACAGTTGTTGAATGATACAATCCAGACCAGTTATTCAATGATTACAGCCTATATAATTATTCAATAATAAAAGTCCACAGCAATTGTTGGATGATACAATCCATAGTTATTCATTGATACAATCCCCACCACATATTGAATGGTAGAGTCATATAGTTGCTGGATGATATAGTCTGTACAAGTTATTCAAATTATTTAGTCCAGTTATTTAGTAATACAGATGCATCTGTCCATGACAGTATTGGTAGAAATGACCACCGCACAGTCCTCGTGGCGACGAAGTCCCATCTTCGCACTGAGGACACCATCCAATGTGTTGAGTGGCACTATCACCATGCCAAATGGGATAGATTCAGAACAGATCTAGAAACTCAAAACTGGGCATCCATGAGGCGCTGTGGGCCATCAGCAGCAGCAGAATTGTATTCCAGCACAATCTGTAACCTCATGTCCCAGCATATTCCTCACTCTACCATTACCAACAAGCCAGGGGATCAACCCTAGTTCAATGAGGAGTGTAGAAGAGCATGCCAGGAGCAGCACCAGGCGTACCTAAAAATGAGGTGCCAACCTAGTGAAGCTACAACTCAAGACTACATGCATGCTAAACAGCGGAAGCAATATGCTATAGACAGAGCTAAGCGATTCCACAACCAACAGATCAGGTCAAAGCTCTGCAGTTCTGCCACATCCAGTCGTGAATGGTGGTGGACAATTAAACAACTAACAGGAGAAGGAGGCTCTGTAAACATCCCCACCCTCAATGATGGCAGAGTCCAGCACGTGAGTGCAAAAGACAAGGGTGAAGTGTTTGCAACCATCCTCAGCCAGAAGTGCCAAGTGGATGATCCATCTTGGCCTCCTCTCGATAGCTCCACCATCACAGAAGCCAGTCTTCAGCCAATTCGATTCACTCCACATGATATCGAGAAACAGCTGAGTGCACTGGATACAGCAAAGGCTATGGGCCCCGACAACATTGCGGCTGTAGTGCTGAAGGCTTGTGCTCCAGAAATAGACGCGCCTCTAGCCAAATTGTTCCAGTACAGCTACAACACTGGCATCTACCCGACAATGTGGAAAATTGCCCAGGTATGTCCTGTCCACAAAAAGCAGGACAAATCCAATCCGGCCAATTACCGCCCCATCAGTCTACTCTCAATCATCAGCAAAGTGATGGAAGGTGTCTTCGACAGTGCTATCAAGCGGCACTTACCAATAACCTGCTCATCGATGCTCGGTTTGGGTTCCGCCAGGACCACTCGGCTCTAGATCTCATTACAGCCTTGGTCCAAACATGGACAAAAGAGCTGAAATCCAGAGGTGAGGTGAGAGTGATTGCCCTTGACATCAAGGCAGCATTTGACCGAGTGTGGCACCAAGGAGCCCTAGTAAAATTGAAGTCAATGGGAATCAGGGGGAAAACTCTCCAGTGGCTGGAGTCATACCTAGCACAAAGGAAGATGGTAGTGATTGTTGGAGGCCAATCATCTCAGCCCCAGGACATTGCTGCAGGAGTTCCTCGGGGCAGTGTCCTAGGCCCAATCATCTTCAGCTGCTTCGTCAATGACCTTCCCTCCATCATAAAGTCAGAAATGGGGATGCTCGCTGATGATTGCAGAGTGTTCAGTTCCATTCGGAACCCCTCAGATAATGAAGCAGTCCGCGCCCGCATGCAGCAAAACCTGGACAATATCCAGGTTTGGGCTGATAAAAGGCAAGTAACATTAGTGCCAGGCAATGACCCCCTCCCCTTGACATTCAACGGCATTACCATCGCCGAATCCCCCACCATCATCGACCAGAAACTTAACTGGACCGGCCATATAAATACTGTGGCTACAAGAGCAGGTCAGAGGCTGAGTATTCTGCAGCGAGTGACTCACCTCCTGACTCCCCAAAGCCTTTCCACCATCTCCAAGGCACAAGTCAGGAGTGTGATGGAATACTTTCCACTTGCCTGGATGAGTGCAGCTCCAACAACACTCAAGAAGCTCAACACCATCTGGGACAAAGCAGCCTGCTTGATTGGCACCCCATCCACCACCCTAAACAATCACTCCCTTCACCACCGGCGCACTGTGTACCATCCACAGGATGCACTGCAGCAACGCGTCAAGGCTTCCTCAACAGCACCTCCCAAACCCACGACCTCTACCACCTAGGACAAGGGCAGCAGGCACATGGGAACAACACCACCTGCACGTTCCCCTCCAAGTCACACACCATCCCGACTTGGAAATACATCACCGTTCCTTCATCAACGCTGGGTCAAAATCCTGGAACTCCCTTCCTAACAGCACTGTGGGAGAACCTCCACCGCACGGACTGCAGCGGTTCAAGAAGGCGGCTCACAACCACCTTCTCAAGAGCAATTAGGGATGGGCAATAAATGATGGCCTCGCAGCGACGCCCACATCCCATGAACGAATATAAAAAAAAAGTTTAGTGATACAGTCCATACTAGGGAGGAAACCAGAGCTCACAGTGCCAGAGCAGCAGCATTCAGTGTTGGGAAGGGTCAAACAATCCACCCATCTTCAGGCAGGTGAATTACTATTTCAGCTCCAAGCATAACGGAGGAGAGTGGAGCAGTAGCAAGTCCCATGCCAAAAGTCATTCAGCATATGGCTATCGAAGGGGCCCCGGCAGAGCAAACCATGTTAGACTGGAAGAAGTTCAGCTCGCTGATCCCACGAGAGACCATAGGGAGGCAGAGAGAGATCTCAGACCTCCTATACAGTTCAGATTTCAGGAGTCATTTTATCCACAGAATACATTAGTCACTTGGGGATAGATGGCAGCACAAGTGGAGACAGCTGGGAGCAAGACACATATAAAAAGTTCAGCCATTATTGCCAGATTGAGCTGGTTTGGCAACTCCAAAACACTGATAGACAACGTGATGCCTGTGGCCTCTAAAGCACAATGGTTTTGTGGCAGTTCTGCACAAATTGCCAGAAGTATTTCAGGCAGGATTCTATGCATACAGAGAGACTGGGTGGCTCGGTAGGCCCTTCCAGTCTGAATACAGTTCTCATAGATAAGGATGAGCCATGCACGTGAAGAACTTTTTCAATCACGCGAAATATTTGAGAAATGTAACAGTGGCTCCCCGTTAAAAGGTCTGAATTCCCCAATTCCAATTTCTCCATCCTGACCTTCAAGTGGAAGAGAACTGATACGTTGCACACCGAGAATGGCAGGAAACAGAACAGTCCGCCTGACAGCTTGAATGTTCAAAGGAAATTTACATCATCTTGTTAGGTTCACTCCCAATCCTTTATCTAACATAGCTTTCTGAACTCTGGCTGTGCAGACAGGTTTCCATGAACTTGGTAGTGACCTACATTTTAGGTCTACAGCTTGGAATTTCCACAGTGCTTTTTCTAATCTCCCACTGTAACTTTGGCAGATCTGCATAGAATCCCCAGAGAAACAGTGTAAACAGCGGTTTGTGTCATTGCTCCAGAGTTTACGTCAAAGTTATGGCAGGAGATCAAAATCTTGTGGCATTGGGTAAATTGTCCTGGGAATTTCCTTGGGGGTTAGGAACATAGGAACAGGAGTAGGCCATTCAGCCCCTCGTGCCTGCTCCATATACCTGCCTTTGGCCCATATACTCTCGATTGGCTCTGTAACTTCAGCGGGAAATTGGCGGAAACCTTATTTATGTGATGTAAACAGCGTCTCAGCCAATCTTCCACCAAAGTTATGGCGGCTGATCGAGAGAAACAGAGGCATTGGTCTCCTCCACAAGTATCAGAGATAGGGAGTGTAATGTGTACAATTTGTGCAACCTATATAAAGATATCCAGACCAGCCCCCTTGACCTTCCTCACAGACACACACAAAGTAGGCTGACTCCCACCAGCAAAAGATCAAAGGAATATCTGCCTTCCATTCTTGCTGCAGAGGAAGCAACTCCAAAATTATGTTGTGGGATACGAGCAGAGACGCTGGTGCATTTAAAAATAAATGGGCTAATGCCTTCATTAAAGTAACAAAGACAAGAACTTCAGACCAACACATTAGCGTTCATACACTGGTATCTCAAAGCATAATTTCACTTATGCTAACAGTTATTATTAGAAAAGGAATGTTTGGGAGGGGTAAACTCTTTTTTGGATTAAAAATTGTGCGGACGATAAAATGATTCAATGGTGGGGGTTTCCCTGAGGCAGTAGAATACCTTGCCAGTGATTGTGGTCCCACTGCTCTGGAGTGGCTCTCAGTGGTTGAAGTCATATCAATATTGAGCCACTTTATGATTCACAAAAATTCATGAAAAATTATTTAATTGTTCAAAGTGCTACTCGGTATTATTCGGAGAGATGTCCACGAATGCTAGGATTCCAGGATAACAATCCCTATTTTATAATAGGGTGCAGAGGACAGAGTTTTACCATGCAGGGTAAGAATTGCTATTTGCAATGAAATTGTAATAATAATCTTTTTGAATGCGTTTACAATGACACTGCCCTTAGTGGGCAGAACAATCCCCGCCCCCACCTGTAATCCGAGCATTTGGGGCCAAGGAGGGGGACTCAATTCTCTGCAGGTACATTGCACTAACTACAAGCAGCTATGGATGCTGGAGGAGAGGAAAAAAGTCTTATCTTTTTAATTTTCTAATTGCACCTGTGTCAGCAAGTTTCACTTCTAGCAGAACAGAAGGACAGCCAGGAGTCTCCAAGTTGATACTAGCTTCACTGGCCACAGACTTGCTAGGGCTATTGAGGGCACACATTAATTGGCAAAATTGTTGAATGTGTAGATAAAGAGGATTCCACAGCACTGTGCCATTCCAAACCATTCCATTTCAGTTCTGATGAAAGGTCATCGCCCTGAAACATTAACTCTGTTTCTCTCTCCACAGATGTTGCCCGACCTGCTGAATGTTTCCAGCACTTTCTGTTTTTATTTCAGATTTCCAGCATCCACAGTACTTCACTTTTATTTTTATTCCAGGATGGGAAACTTCATTTTTTAACAGGCTTCAATCACCTTTATGTTAGTGTTCAAATGAGCCATTTATCCACACAGCTCGGATAAGCAGGCTGCAGCACACAATGGTAGTGAGTAACGTCACAGTGGTCACAGCCAGTATATGCTTCTTCCGCCCAACAGGAACCTCTAGTGTTAGGGTTTCTACAACCTGCAAAGAGAAGGAATCATGAGATATAGCAACCTGAAACCGGAAGAGATCCTGAGGCATGGTAACCTGTAAGTAGGAAGCAGTCAGATACAACAATCATTTCATTACACTGTATGTCCATATTTACTAATCCCACATTCCAAATTCAAACTGTACAAGTATTTTACTAGTAAGGCTCTCAAATCATTAGTACAAGTTTTCTTGCCTGCTATGGTGGTAACACTTCTAAAGAATAAAATTTTATTTATTTTTGAATCAACCGCAAACTATATGAAAAAGTCAACTGTACAATATAAATCCCCAAATTTAGAAGGCTGCATTTCTGGCATGGAGTTTTGTTTGATGGGAGCAGAGATCAGAGAATCAGGCGCAGAAGTCAACATGCCCAATGTGTGATGCTCCTAATTTTCCGGGAAGTTGAGTCTTGCAAATCTGGGGCTGTAGGTTAATATCCAACCCAAGGTGCCATCAGCACCACAAATTATAGTAAAAATGTTCCAATTTACTTCCAACTAACACTCTCCTCTACTCCACCTCCCCCTCCCAACTTTATCCAATTCAATTAAGAAAAAAGAAAGGGAACTGTTATACTCTGCTCCACCCCACATGGACCCAGTATATTGTGTCTCCATTGAGTATCTTGTTTACCAACAAGCATTTTCATAGCTGTATTAATTTTTGTTTTGAAAAAGGAAATGCAGGAGGATAACTAAAAGGGTGGTAAGTATGTGAACAGATTACTGATACAGGTGGTTTCAGAAAACCCCAATTGGCTTCAAGAAGGAACTGAACAGGTTCTCAACAACAAATGGGATGCACCAAAGGAATACTGTGGATTGGTGGGCTAGACAGACCGAAGCTCTTCTCCTACCTGAAGCCATTAATATATTATTTAGTAATAAGCAATAGGAGTATTACAAGCAATTACATCTATATTAAAATTAAATTAATAATGTATGTTATTGCTTGTAGATTTCCCTCGGGTCACCAATCTCTAATTACTGTTATTACAGCAATTGTTTTTCCATGTATCTATACATCATGCAACAGGCACAAGGGATGTATATTGCTGCTGGCAATATGGAAGGTTTTTTTTGTTACAGACAATAACTTACTAACTTGTACACTGAATAGGCAACAGCTTACACATTCATTAGCAACCACCACAGGTGCATTGGGGTAAAAGAGAACAATTTTCCTTATTTCTACACAAGGAAATGCATCTACAAAGGAAGCACAGATTCACCCGGTGAGACTCAGTAATATTTCTTAAAGAAGTTGTCAACTTACATTCTGATAGTTAACATTCACCCAGCTACAGGTACTGGGGTTACCCACTGAGCAGGGAGCCTCAGTCACACCAAGATTCCAACTTGCCTGTAATGGATGATCTAAAAAAGGCAAGGGATGATAAGAGGAGAGGATTCTTAAGTTTGTAGATCAAGATCAAAAAATGGCAATTATTTAATAAGTACTTTGCATTGTTTTTTTATAAAGAGAAGGATATCAGAAAGAAGGTGAATCCTGAAGTGGTTGAGTACTAGATGCATGATATTATGATGGATAAAAAGAAAATTTTATATAAATTAGTCAGGCTAAAAGGAAGACAAAACATGCCAGAGCCTTACAGGATACATCCTAGGAACCAGAGTGAGGTAAGGGAGGAAGTTTTGTCTGATACCGCTCCTGTGAGGCGATGGGACGTTTTGCTACGTTAAAGGTGCTATATAAATGCAAGTTGTTGTCATTGAAATTGCCGAGAAATTATATTTCAGGGCTCTATCGAGTGTGGATGTGTGCTGCAGGACTGGTGAATGGCCAATGTAGTGGACATTTTAAAAATGGGAAACAAGTAATTACAGGCCATTTAGTTTAACATCTGTGGTGGGGAAAATTTGAGAATCTTTAATTAAAGATGAAATTACCACTTATCTAGATGAAGAGAAAGTAGTTGGAAGTAACCAGCATGGATTTCAAAGGAGACAATTACACTTGGCAAACATCATAGAATTCTTTGAGAATTCTGTGCTCCTCCAGTTCTGGTCTCTTGCGCATCCCCGATTTTAAATCGCTCTACCATTGGCGGCCGTGCCTTCAGCTGCTTAGGCCCTAAGCTCTGGAATTCCCTCTCTAAACCTCTCTCTCCTCTTTTAAGACCTTCCTTAAAACCAACCTCTTTGACCAAGCTTTTGGTCACCAGTCCTAATATCTCCTTATGTGGCTTGGTGTCAAATTTTGTTTGATAACATTCCTGTGAAGTGCCTTAGGATGTTTTACTACGTTAAAGGTGATATATAAATGCAAGTTGTTGTTGTTGAGGTGGTAAGAGACATGGCAGATGAGGGAAATGCAGTGGATGCAGTCTACATGGACTTTAGGAAAGCCTTTGACAAGGTACCACACAGGAGATTATTTGAGAAGATTAAGGGTAATGGAATTAGGTGGAGGATTGCAAACTGATTAAAAATTGGTTAGAAGGTAGAAAACAGTGAGTAGGAGTTAAGGGCAGTTTTTCCAGAGTGGTTGGAAGTGGGTCGTGGCGTCCCACAGTGTAAAGTTATTGGGCTACTTTTGTTCATTGTGTACATCAATGATTTTGATATAGGCCTAGATGGAATGGTGTTGACATTTGCAGATGATACCAAAATAGGAGGTATAGTTAATTCTTTAGAGGAACAAAGCAAGCTGCAAAGGGATAGTGATAAGATGGGTGAAATTGGGCTAAAAGGTGGAATTCAATATCAGTAAATGTGAGGTGGTACATTTTGATAACTAAAATAACAGCAGTAATTATACTGTGAATGGAAGTAGGCTCGGTGCTGTGGCAGAGCAGAGGGATTTGGGGCTACAGGTTCACAGGACATTAAAGGCAGCACCTCAGGTTGATGTGGCTGTTTAAAGCTAATGGAAGTCTAGGTTTTATCACAAGAGGTTGAGAATATAAAAGCCAAAAAGGTAATGAATAGCCTATATAATGACCTCAGTTAGAGTACAGTTTGCAGTATTGGGCTCCACATTATAGGAAGGATATTGAGGCTTTAGAGAGGGTTCAAGACCAATTCACTAGGATGCTGTCTGGTGTGAGGAAATACAAATAATGATAGACTTGAAAAATTGGGACTTTTTTTCATTAGACCAATGCAGATTATGGGGTGATATGACAGAAGTATTTAAAATTATGATAGGATTGGGACAGGGTATATAGAAGTAGATTGTTTCCTGTGGTTAAGGGGTCTAAAGCAAGGGATATAGATAAAAGATTAAATGTGAGAGATTTAGAACAGAGAGCAGGAGAAACTTCTTCACTCCAGGAGTTATGAGGCTGTGGAATTCACTTCCAGGGTTAGTGGTTGAGGCAGAAACTATGTCAGCATTCAAGATTAGATTGGATAGGTGAATGAAGAAAAAGCAGATAAAGGGAAATCGGAACAAGTCCAGTAAATGTGATTAGATCTATTTCACGTGTGGAGGGTAAAGACCGACACAGACTGGTTGGGCCAGATGGCATGTTTTTGTGTTGTAACTTCTATGTATATTTTGATGTAACTACACACAAATCACACGAGGAAGAGACCTGGCTAACTACAGGTAAACTACTGCTAGTTAACAGAATCCCCAAGTACTAATTTCTGTACACAATAGAGCCACAATTGGGCTCCATGGTTGAAGAGCGGCCCTCACACAAGGCCACAGCTTGTGATTTTCTGTCTATCAATTTTAGTGGATGGAAAATTACATCTTCTTGACTTGTGCTCCCTGCAAGTGCGACTCCTTGCTGGGAGGGTCGAATTGCAGAATCAGCCCCACTATATCTTGATTATCTACACCAATTTCTCACCTTCCCATTTATCTGCCAGAGTTGTCACAGGACAAAGCCTGCCGTCAGACATCAAAACTGCACAGTGTGCGTTTTTATAATTTATATTGGGCCGAATCTTGCCGGAGGGGGGCAGCGTGCGCCATTAGTTAGACTCATTTCTGCACCAGTCAGCTTGAAAATATTTTGCGCCGTAACTTGCTGGAAGTGCGAGCTGATAATGGTGCGGCGAGGGCAAAGGGGCATCTGGGACCTCAGTGAATGACAGGACCAAATGTCTACCTCCTTCACCAATGAGATTTAAAGATAGAGGAAGAAACAGAGGAACGACAGAGAAAGGAATAGGGTGAATTAGAGTCAAATTAGATGCAGAATGAGAAATAAAGAAAGATTGGATCGAGAGAAAAAAAGAGACAAAGGAAAAGAAAGAAAAAAAAAATTTAAATTAGACATTTTTAAAATCTCCAACAACAATTTACTCTATGCAGGAATGAGACGGAACAGTTTAAATTGTTCACTTTCTAGGCCAGAGTGGTTGATTGTGAGAATTATTAATGACTATCATTGTTAAAAAAAGTACTTACGCTTTAAGTTCCTGCCCTAACTTCCTGCAATGAGTTTAATGGGCAACTAATGTGCAAATCCAGCAAGTTCTTAAACAGAACAAGATACCGTTTGTGCGAAGCAAATGGTAGAGCGGCATAAATTGAACTTGCTGGCCAATTTGCACATTAATAATGGCATGTGTCGTTACTTTTCCAGCAAGATCTGGTCCATTGTATTTCTTTCCATTCCCATGCCTAGAGTATTGCTGTATCAATTTAAGGTGGTGGAGGGTGAAATATTTTGTTTACTCCTCATTCTGATTGTGTTTCTGTACAAGGTGCAGAGAAAATGCAAATCTCATGAGCGACGGGCCAACAAATCTCGTGAGGCTGTTTGACAAAATCAAAATTTGGGGGACTTGATTTACCTGCAAATTTTCAGCTAGGGGCATCCCCTCCATTTTGGCAGGTAATAGTTTCCACTTTTACACAAATGTTTGAAGATAATTGGCTTCTCCCAATAGCTTGGTTGGTAAATGCAATGCCCAGCAGAGAACTGAGCCACACAGACTAGGAGTTTTAACTGCTAGCTTGTACTGAGTTACTGGATTTCAGCTGGGGTAGCTGTGTGGTTGCTATAACTGGCCTTAACGCCCCACTACTGATCATTATCCAGTGACTTCTGCCAGAATGTGTATGTGTATAGGGATCGTGTAAAGACACGTTCAAGCTCAACTATGATGTCCTCAATGTTCCAATAGCCTGTTGACACTAATGTCTAGGTTCACGTGACAAATGGCTTTTTGGTTGAGAAAGCTGAAGATGGTTGGCTTTTGTGGAATGCACTCCAGCAACTTCTCGGAGACTAAGGAAGAAAACTGGAGCATGAAAAATGGCAAATCTTAAACACACCAGCTAGTTATCCATATAGCACCAGATGATATGAAACCAGGAAAAAGCAAAACAATGATAAAGTGTTAACCTATCCACCGGTTTAGAGCAGTTCTACAGCCAGGCTGGAATAGCTAAGGGTTGGGAGAGCACATTACTCAATGTATTTGTGAAGTAAAAGCAAACAGAATTACTCCCTACCCAAGATAGATGTTCTAAAAAGGGCAAAATCCAAACATACAACTACTACACATTTTCCTCAACTTCCCCCAGCAGTGCAGTTTGTATTAAATACTACACCTACATGCTTGGTTGCTTACAAAGTGGATCTCTGCAAAGAGAGATTCCCCAAGACACACAGTAGTGCAATTTCAATATAGAAGGGCGACACAAACCTCAATGTCGTTGGAAACATCTTGTAACAGCAGTTACGTGGATCATGCGATGAGCATGTAGCTTCCGATCCAAGAGTCTCAACTGCTTTAGGCTCAATCGTCAGTGCCAGGTTTGGTACATTAGACTGGACCTTAAACAGCAGCTAGAAGCTCCATCACAGGAGAAACATAACAGAACCTGGTCTCACCCCACCTAAAAAAAAAAAATCACAATTCCTGTTCACTAATCAAAAAGGATCATTGATGGGACCCACAGGACTTAGCTCATAAACACCACCCAGTTTGAAAGAAGTGGAAACGAGAGTCCCAGGCCTACATATATGTAAATAATTAAACCCACTAATTACAATTGTAACATGACAGAAAGTGTTAAATTTCTGAGCCTTTTCCAGTCCAGAGTTCCGTTAAAATATAAACTAGACCCATTTAGATTTAAATAATTCACTAAGCTGCATCCATGCTACTGACAGCGTTGGTAACAGACAATGCAGGTGGCCATTTAAAGCCCTAACTGAAAAACCCAACAGAAGACTTACAAGTAGGGTTCCCAACCATCCCGCTCTCAGCGGGAGTCTCCCGAAATCGGCGGGTCATCCCCCGAGCACTGCCACTGGCAACTCAGGAGAAAAGCTTGTTTGGAGATGACCTACCTTCTTTTGCACGTTATTTTATTTAGATGGAGAGATTCAAAGTAATTTTTAAAACGGTGTAGCAGCCAATTAGTTATTCTCCGAACCACCCCACACCCATCACCCCACTGCGCCTGCTTGCCGCACTTCCAGAAGTTTGTATCGGAGATAGCTGCTGCCTGGGTGTGCCGAGTGTGCGAGTCAGTAGTAGTTACAGCACAGGGTGGAGCTGCTGTGGATCGGAAGAGGACAGACTGTAAGCAATTCGAGTGCGTGTCTAAACACAAGCAATTGTTTTAAATGAATCTCTACCTCTCTCAAGATTTAATTTGTTTTGCACTGGTACACCTTGCTGTACAGCAGTTAGGAAGGCAAATGGTATGTTGGCCTTCATTGCAAGAGGATCTGAGTATAGGAGCAAGGATGTTTTACTGCAGTTATACAGGGCCTTGGTGAGACCACACCTGGAGTATTGTGTACAGTTTTGGTCTCCTTACCGAAGAAAGGATATACTTGCCATAGAGGGAGTGCAACGAAAGTTCACCAGACTGATCCCTGGGATGGCAGGACTGTCGTATGAGGAGAGATTGGGTCGACTCGGCCTGTATTTACTCAAGTTTAGAAGAATGAGAAGGGATCTCATTGAAACATATAAAATTCTGACAGGGCTAGACAGACTGGATGCAGGGAGGATGATTCCCCTGGCTGGGGGGTCCAGAATGAGGGGTCACAGTCTCAGGATATGGGGTAGGACATTTAGGACTGAATGAGGAGAAATTTCTTCACTCAGAGGGTGGTGAACCTGTAGAATTCTCTACTACAGAAGGCTGTGGAGGCCAAGTCACTGAATATATTTAAGGAGCTAGATAGATTTCTAGACACAAAAAGCATCAAGGGGTATGGGGAGAGAGCGGGAATATGGTATTGAGATAGAGGATCAGCCATGATCATATTGAATGGCGCAGCAGGCTCGAAGGGCCGAATGACTTTTTCCTGCTCCTATTTTCTATGTTTCTAAATCGTGTAGCAGTTCCTTTTTGGAGCATCACTTGCCAGGTTTCAAATTGAGTTTACATTTTCTGAACGTAACACCACAGGTATGAATATAAAAGCGTGCTATATGATTTCTTTTTGGCCATGGAAAGTGGTGCGTTTAATAGGATTACATTTATTTTGGGAACCCGGGGCCTCGGGAGACTGGGGATTGGGGTTTCAAGGGAAGAAAATGGGATTGGGATTGAGTTGGGGGTGGGAGTGGGGGTGGGGAGGGGAAATTGGGGAATGGATTGAATGTGGGGATCAATATTTTCTGCACAGCCGAGAGCAGCAGCATCATGAGAGGAGCAGCCAGCAAAGGAGTGAGTGAAACCTGGGGACTGACCACACCTTGTGCAGTGCAGGGGGATTCTGGCTGTGGTTTCAGGGTATCAGTGGGTTATAGGATTACTACTAGTCACAGGTAGGATATTGGGACGTCACACCTATTACTACTAACTACATATAGACTATCAGTGAGTTATTGTATTATTGTTGGTTATGAGGGAAATCTGAGTTTTACCAGTATTACTATTAGCACTTTCAGTGAGTTGGAACATAAGAAATTGGAGCAGGAGTAGGCCATACGGCCCCTCGAGCCTGCTCCGTCATTCAATAAGATCATGGCTGATCTTCGACCTCAACTCCACATTCCCACCCGATCCCCCTATCCCTTAATTCCCTTAGAGTTACTATTAGTTACTGGTAGATCCAAACTTCCTCCCTCCTTTGGTTCACCCCTGTAAATCCCTCCCCTGCCCTGCCCTCCCCCCTCGTCACCTGCTCAAGGGCAGCCTCCTGGTTCTCAGAATTTCTCACACAACAGTTGCTGGCGCAAAACCACGAGCACAGATACTCAACTACAAGGGGTCCAACCTCTAAGGTAAATGCAGTAACATCTGCAGATGTCACATGGTCAGGGAGTCATGTGGTCAAATCTCCAGGAATGCCTCCAACCAGAGTTGGCAACCCTACTTACAAGGTAGCCTTTACAGTGAAGTATTCACTGGAAAAGCGAGTTTACTGCAATCTACAACACAAGCAGCCCTGTGAGATGCGAGCAATACAGATCACAGGTTTGATCTGCTGTCTGTTCTTTGCCGCTTGACCTGAGCTGGAACAGCAATTGGGGTGCTATGACTGACCTCAGCATCCTGGGTTAGGGAGGGAAACAAAACAAAACAAAAAATTAGCCACGGTTTCCACTCCAGATTGTAATCCAGTGACTTCTTGTTGGAAAATGTATGTGTGGGAATCAGGTGTGGATGGCATTGGGATTGGCTGTGGGATTGACAGTCAAATAATCTATCTAGACTCACTGGATGAGGAATAAGACAATAGGTGGCACTTATAGATCCATACCCAAACAATAGCAGGAGTGGGAGGAGGATAGAAAATTGGAAGGCAAAAAAAAACTGATGCCGCCCATTCTAATGAGTTACATACTTCTCTGGCAGTGAATCATCAAGAGTGGATCTGCAAGGGTCACCAAAACATTGGTTTCCTCGGTGTCAGTTGGTCGATGATATCGTATGTGCAATGGGACTGCGCCAGTAAAATGTCCAGTGTTTCTGGGGTCAGGCTTGAGGTAGATGATAATCGTGTGCACTGTTGATAAGTATTCTGGAGCTTCAATGTCGATCTCATTCAGAACAAATATCTGCACAGCAGTCATACCAAAAAAAAAAGGAAATAGCCAGCACCATTAGCTAGAAACAATAACCAATGGCACTACATACATCTAAGTGAGCTAGCAGTCAAAGAACAATATAAAAGCTGTGTATGACTACAACTATGACTGAAGTTGGGCTAAAGATACATTGTTTGTATCTTATATTTTTCTATACTTGATGGGACAGTATAAGGAACATTCCCCTTGTCACAAGGTCCTACTGTCTCGTAACCTTCTTCATACGACAAACGATAGTCCTCGACCAATTCATACTTCAAAACACTTGTCTTGTAATTCACACCACAATACCTTTGGGCAACACCTAGTCCACTTTCCCAGCCCCAGGCTCTTTCAGCTGTCCACATCTGCCTTTCAGGTCATCGGCTTCTTTCGGGTTTCAGGTCTCAGAGCCCAGGTCAGCCCCAGCTGTCTCCCAGCTTCCTTTTCAGGGGCTGTGTTCAAGGGGCTCTGTTTCAGCCCAGTTTCCCTTGTGTCTCGCCCTTATACTCTCACCTGACTGGGGAAGGTCTCCACCCACTCGAGCCTCAAATACTTCTTAAAGGAGAGGTTTCTTGAAAGGGCCATATCCATACTCAGGGATCAGGGCCCTCATCAGCCTATGGCTGACCTATCGGCCCTCATTTACCCTGCTACACCCTGTATATAGCCGATGCAGTACTTGACCTTTGGGGACATTGCAGTTTTACCCTACTGACATACCAACCCTACAGTGCTGCATTTGACCTCGGAGAGATGGACTGTAATACATACTGTGAAAAGCATATTTCACTCCCTAGCAATGACACTTTTCACTTTGATAAGGACAAAGTGCCCAAAAATAACTAAGGAATGTGACAATATTCCTATTTCTGTCCTTATTACTGATAAATAAAGCATAGTTGAATTTTGCATACCTCTGTATTGTTATGCTCTCGTAGTGATGCAAGCTCGTATGGATCCACATAAAGTCCTTGTGGTAACTGCTCCTTAATCAGAATGCAGCAGTCTGGGTGGGCACCTTCACTGAGCTCAACATCCATCACTATCTCTCTACAAAAAGTAACAGTCAATTAGTCACAATAATTCAGACTCGTACCTGTTCAGCAATGCATTCTCCAAATTAACCACATGAAGAACAGGGCATCCAGCTTCATTTTGTCATGTTCTGTGCCTTGCTTTAACTCTGAAAAGGATTTTGCAACTCTCCTATGACTTAGTGGGTAAAGGCACCAAACAGTACTGAGCCATACAGACCAAAAGGTCCAAGATTCGATGCCTGGTACCCATGGAAACACATCGCACTATGACACAGGACAGGAATGGAAGTGCAAGGTAGAAAATTGGGGGGGGGGGGCGCAGCGGGGGTGGAGAGAAGGTATGGTCCTTATTGGGTTTATATTGCCCTTATATGGAGGTATTATAGGATATTGTTATACATCCTTTACCCCTGATACAACTCTAGCTCAATATTATATACATTCTATATAAGTAAGGTTGGTGAGCTGCAGGCTCAAGTCGCCACATGGGACTATGATACAATGACAATACCAGAAACCTGGCTCAAAGAAGGAGAGGACTGGGTACTTAATATTCCTGGCTACAAGGTATTGAGGAAAGATAGGGAAGGAAAGAAAGGGGGGGTGGTGGCAGTATTGATCAAAGAAACTGTTATAGCACTGGAAAGGGATGATGTAATTGAGGGGTCAATGACAGAACCTATTTGGTTAGAATTCAGGAATAATAGAGGAGCTATTACGCTACTGGGTGTATACTATAGGCCAAATAGTGGGAAGGAGACAGAGGAGCAAATTTACAGGAAAATTACAGAAAGATGCAAGAACTATAGAGTAATGATAATGGGGGACTTCAATTATCCCAATATAGTCTGGGACAGTAACAGTGTAAAGGACAAAGAGGGGGAGGAATTCCTGAAATGTGTTCAAGAGAACTTTCTGGAACAGTGTGTTTCTAGCCCAACCAGGAAGGAAATAGTGCTGGATCTAGTTCTGGGGATTGAAGTGGGACAGGTGGAGCATGTTTCAATGGGGGAGCATTTGGGTAACAGTGATCATAATATTAGGTTTAGAATAGTTATGGTAAAGGACAAGGAACAATTAAAGGTGAAAACGCTTAACCGGAGGAGGGCAAATTTCATTAAGTTAAAAGGAGATCTTGCCCAGATGGATTGGAATCAAAAATTGGTAGGCAAAACAGTAATGAACAATGGGAAGCTTTCAAAGAGGAGTTGGTTTGGGTACAGATTAGAGACATCCCTATGAGGGGGAAAGGAGGGGAATCCAAAGCTAGATATCTGTGGATGACTAAAGATATAGAGATTAAAATGAAACAGAAAAAGGAAGCTTATGACAAATTTAAGGTTCATAATACAGTAGAGAACCAGGCTGAATACAGAATGTACAGAGGAGATCTAAAAAAGGAGAATAAGAGGGGCAAAAAGAACGAGCATGAGAAAAGATTAGTGGCTAACATAAAAGAGAACCCAAAAGTCTTTTTAAAAACATAAATAGTAAAAGGGTAGTCAAAGGAAGCGTGGGACCAATTAAGGACAAAAAAGGACATCTACTTGTGGAAGCAGAGGGCATGGCTGAGGCACTAAATGAATACTTCTAATCAGTCTTCACTAAAGAGGATGCTGTCATTGTAGCAGTAAAGGGGGAGGTAATAGTGATATTGGACAGGATAAAAATAGATAAAGAGGAGGTACTTAAAAAGATTGGCAGTACTCAAAGTAGAAAAGTCACCCGGTCCAGGTGGCACGTGTACTAGGTCACTGAGAGAAGTATGGGGATGGTGAAGGAGGAATAGAGCATTGCAAATGTTACACCCTTGTTCAAAAAAGGGGAGAGGGATAAACCCAGCAATTTCAGGTCAGTTAGCCTAATGTTGGTGATGGGGAAACTTTGAGACACAATAATCCAGGACGAAATTATTATTTTCTTTTATTCATTCATGGGATGTGGGAGTCACTGGCGAGGCCAACATTTATTGCCCATCCCTAATTGCCCTTGAGAAGGTGGTGGTGAGCCGCCTTCTTGAACCGCTGCAGTCCGTGTGGTGAAGGTTCTCCCACAGTGCTGTTAGGAAGGGAGTTCCAGGATTTTGACCCAGTGACGATGAAAGAACAGCGATATATTTCCAAGTCGGGATGGTGTGTGACTTGGACGGAAAGTGCAGGTGGTGTTGTTCCCATGTGCCTGCTGCCCTTGTCCTTCTAGGTGGTAGTGGTCATGGGTTTGGGAGGTGCTGTCGAAGCCTTGGCGAGTTGCTACAATGCATCCTGTGGATGGTACACACTGCAGCCACGGTGCACCGGTGGTGAAGGGAGTGAATGTTTAGGGTGGTGGATGGGGTGCCAATCAAGTGGGCTGCTTTGTCGTGGATGGTGTCAAGCTTCTTGAGTGTTGTTGGAGCTGCACTCATCCAGGCAAGTGGAAAGTATTCCATCACACTCCTGACTTGTGCCTTGTAGATGGTGGAAAGGCTTTGGGGAGTTAGGAGGTGAGTCACTCACCGCAGAATTCCCAGCCTCAGACCTGCTCTTGTAGCCACAGTATTTATATGGCTGGTCCAGTTAAGTCTCTGGTCAATGGTGACCCCCAGGATGTTGATGGTGGGGGATTCAACGATGGTAATGCCATTGAATGTCAAGGGCAGGTGGTTAGATTCTCTCTTGTTGGAGATGGTCATTGCCTGGCACTTGTCTGGCACGAACGTTACTTGCCACTTATCAGCCCAAGCCTGGATGTTGTCCAGGTCTTGCTGCATGCGGGCACGGACTGCTTCAATTGGCACTTGAAAAAGCATGGGCTAATAAAAGAAAGTCAGCATAGATTTGTTAAAGGAAAATAGTGTTTGACTAACTTGACTGAGTTTTTTGATGAAGTATCGGAGAGGGTTGATGAGGGTAGTGTGGTTGACGTGTATATGGACTTTCAAAATGCATTTGATAAAGTACCACATAATTGACTTGTTAGAAAAATTGAAGCCCGTGGGATTAAAGGGACAGCGGCAGCATGGATACAAAATTGGCTAAGGGAACGAAAGCAGGGAGTAGTGGTGAACGGTTGTTTTTCAGACTGGAGGGAAGTATACAGTAGTGTTCTCCAGGGGTCAGTATTAGGACCACTGCTCTTTTTGGTATATATTAATGACCTGGACTTGGGTATAGTGGGTATAATTTTGATGAAGTAGTTTCATCAAAGTTTGCAGATGACTCGAAACCCAGAAATGTAGTAAACAATGTGGAGGATAGTAACAGACTTCAGGAGGACATAGTCGGACTGGTGAAATGGGCAGACACATGGCAGATGAAATTTAACGCAGAGAAGTGTGAAGTGATGCATTTTGGTGGGAAGAATGAGGAAAGGCAATATAAACTAAATGGAACAATTTTAAAGGGAGTGCAAGAACAGAGGGGCCTGGGGTGCACATACACAAATCTTTGAAAATGACAGGACAAATTGAGAACGCTGTTAAAAAAGCATATGGGATTCGGGGCTTTATAAATAGAGGCATAGAGTACAAAAGCAAGGAAGTTATGCTAAACCTTTGTAAAACAATGGTTAGGCTTCAGCTGAAGTATTGTGTTCAACTCTGGGCACCACATTTTAGGAAGAATGTCAAGGCCTTAGAGAGGGTGCAGAAGAGATTTACTAGAATGTTACCAGGGATGAGGAACTTCAGTTATGTGGAAAGACCGGAGAAGTTGGGGTTGTTCTCCTCAGAACAGAGAAGGTTAAGGGAAGATTTGATAGAGGTGTTCAAAATCATGAAGAGTTTTGACAGGGTAAATAAGGAGAAACTGTTTCCAGTAGCAGAAGAGTTGGTAACCAGAGGACACAGATTTAAGGTGATCGGCAAAAGGGCCAGAGGCGATGTGAGGAAACAATTTTTTTTTTAAATGCAACAAGTTGTAATGATCTGGGATGCACTGCCTGAAAGGGTGGTGAAAACAGATCCAATAGTAACTTTCAAAAGGAAATTGGATAAATACTTGAAGGGAAGAAATTTACAGGGCTATGGGAAAAGAAATGGGACTAACTGGCTAGCTCTTTCTAAGAGCCGGCACAGGCACGATGGGCCAAATGGCCTCTTCCTGCGCAGTACCTACTAGGATATAATGCCAATTAGCTTATTCCATTTAATAATCTATGTGCCTATCCTTACAGAGTATAATGTCTTTGGCCTGAAAATCTGTTACATTGTCTAAAGTTTCATCTCTCTCTAATGTGGTCAAAAGATAAGATTTGCAAGCACAGTTTAAAACAATTCTGCCTACAATTGCTGTTCTGTTGTAAAATAATGTAAAAAAAATGTATACTCTTACAGTCCTTACCTATGAAATCCATTCTTTACAATACGTCTGTTCAGGCTCACTGATTGTAGCCAGGGTTCAGAGTACAAAACATCATTACCTGTAGAAACACAGAACATCCAGCATTTCACTCTTAGCTTCAGTCAGTATTTAAACAGATGTGATTGGGCTTTTCGCTACATTTTTGCCAAAAGAAATATTTTTCTAAATTTAGGAGATTCTAGGCACAAGATTTGTTCTTTTTTAATTTTCTGTTACTCCAAAGAAACTTTCACATTTGCGTTCCATTCTCCCACTAATTCTTCTGCTGCTGTCGAAAAGTAACTTCCCAGACCACTTGACTGAATTCTGGGAAAGTCCAAAGGCTTAATAGTGGAATTCTGGGAACACCAGGTCTCCATGAAAAGCTAAGGCACAGGGATTCGCATACCAGATACATAGCAAATGGCTGATCGAGCGTGTTGTCAGAAGGTTTATAAACCTGTCAAAATGACATGTACAGGAGGCTGATTGGTCAACTTGTTTCTGAAAATAGCCGTGGGATAAACAGAGAGGCTTTTAAGATGACATTAAAGTCAGGATAATGGCCCCCTATCTGTAATTAATTACTAAGAAAGATACTTGACATTTGACCAACATAGTTTGACGCACGCCTGTCCAGTCGATTGACAGTTTGGAAAAGAAATCCACATGACAGAGATAATATTTTTGAGTTGTTCACTAACTTTTGGGCCTGGCAAGGGATTTGTGTTGGTACAGTTAAGGTATAAAGCCCTGCTCTTCCCCATCCAAAAAGCAGAAGGCAAAAGGAAGGTTGCCAAAATTAGATTTAGTAATGGGTAACAAGCCAGAATTAATTAATAATCTGACAGTAAGAGAGCATCGTGCAAACAGTTACCATAACATGTTAGAGTTCGAGAAAGAGAAGAACCAAATACAAACCAAAGTTTTAAAATTAAGTAAGGCTGACTTCGAAGGAATGAGACGTTAAGCTGAACACGTTAAACTGGGCTGAGCTGTTAACAGGTAAACCTACAGATAAAGAGGAGGTACTTAAAAAGTTGGCAGCACTCAAAGTAGAAAAGTCACCCAGTCTGGATGGAATGTATCCTAGACTGCTGAGGGAAGCAAGGGTGGAAATAGCAGAGGCTCTGGCCACAATCCTTGGATATGGGAGCGGTGCCGGAGGACTGGAGAGTTGCAAATGTTACAGCCGTGTGGGGAGAGAGATAAACTAGGTAACTACAGGCCAGTCAGCCGAACGTCAGTGATGGGGAAACTTCTAGAGACAATAATCCAGGACAAAATTAACTGACACTTGGAAAAACAAGGGTTAATCAATGACAGCCAGTATGGATGTCAAAGGCAAATCACGTCTGACAAACTCGATTGAGTTCTTTGATGAAGGAACGGAGATGGTTGATGAAGGTAGTGCAGTTGATGTTGTGTATATGGACTTTCAAAAGGCATTTAATAAAGTGTCACATTATAGACTTGTTAGCAAAATTGAAGCCCATGGGATTAAAGGGGCAGTGGCAGCATGGAATTGGCTAAGAGGCAGGAAGCAGAGAGTAGTGGTGTAGGTTGTTTTTCAGACTGAAGGGAAGTATACAGAGGTGTCCCCCAGGAGTTGGTATTAGGACCACTATACTTTTTGATATATATTAATGGCCTGGACTTGGATATAGGGGGCATAATTTCAAAGTTTGCAGATCACACAGACTGTGGAAATATAGTAAATAGTGAGGAGGATAGTAGCAGACTTCAGGAGGATTTAGGCAGTCTGGTGAAATGGGCAGGCACGAGGCAGATTAAATTTAATGCAGTGAAGCGTGAAGTGATTTATTTTGGAAGAATGAGGAGAGGCAATATAAACTAAATGGTACAATTTTAAAGGAGGTGCAGGAACAGAGAGACCTGGGGGGGAGGGGGGGTGCAGCACGTACACAAATCTTTGAAGGTGGCAGGACAAGTGACATGGCTGTTACAAAAGCATATGGGATCCTTGGCTTTATAAATAGAGTACAAAAGCAAGGAAGTTATGCTACACCTTTACAAATCACAGGACAAGGACTTTAAAATCAATACATTGGGAAATAGAGGGTCGGTGGAGTTTGGCCAGGATAGGCATGTTGGGTGTGTAGGATTGTGTGTGGGACAGTCTAGGGCCACATGGTCCCAGATGTGCTGAAGTTTATGAAGGGTGGTAAACATTGAATAAGTTGAGCTTTGTGGTGATGGCAGTATGGATGAGCTATTCGATAGTAGCAGGGTTGAGGTAGAGTAGAGGAGGATGGTACTGTGAGAGGTGGTGGACAGTGGGACCAGAGGTAGCCAGAAGATAGCCTCAATCTTGGAGCTGAAGTACATGGTCTCCTTGCAGTGGTTATCAGAGATGAGGAAGGAAAGGGTTTTGTAGGGAGGTCAGAAGAGCTAGTTTTTGATGGCGAAATCTAGGATTGTTCTTATCCCCCAAGAGGATCTTAGAATATTTGGCAGTTTTGGCCGCAGAAAGGGAGAGGCCTTTCTGCTTCAGGTTGGTGAGTCAGATCTGGCGGTAGATCAAGCCAGTCAGGAGCTATGAGGATTTGACTAAATTAGGCAAATTTTTGCTCGATGAACTATTTAGAAAAAATGGATCACCAGTCAATTTCATTAAAATATTAATTGATTATTCCATAGAAAATAGCAAATTTATGTTTTCATATTTATGGAGCATAATTTTTCTGACCCATACATTCTGCTGGGAATTGGCTTAATACATAATGACTTTATGTATCCTGAAATAATGTGGAAATAAAAACTGACATCCTCAAGATCTTGTTGACTTGATGGCATCACATTAGGAGTTGTACAAAACAATGGCTGTGAGGCCTTTCTGCACTCTGCAGTACCACAGTGCTTACAGGTAACAGGTATGGGCACAAACAACCTGGAGACCTCAGTAAAGTGGCCTCATCTGTATACAATGTCTAACCCCAATTTATACTGCAGATATAACAATGTATCTATGTGGCGAAGCTGCAGCTGTTTTGCAGTACGTGTTTATGTGGAATGCACTGCCTGAAAGGGTGGTGGAAGCAGATTCAATAGTAACTTTCAAAAGGGAATTGAATACATACTTGAAAAGAAAAAAATTGCAGGGCTACGGGGAAAGAGCAGGGGTGTGGGACTAATTGGCTAGCTCTTTCAAAGAGCCGGCACAGGCACGATGGGCTGAATGGCCGCCTCTTGTGCTATATGATTCCATGTAGTAGACAACAAGATAATGGCAGATTGTTTAAACAAGTACTTTGTATCCATTTTCACAGTAGAGGAAGGAGGATAAAATGCCAGTGATAGAAAGGAAACTAAAAAAAAGGAACTTATTGGATTCATTACAAGTAAAACAAAAATGGTAATAGAGAAAATAATGGGACTTAAAATAGTTAAATCTTCAGGACCTGATGGTTTCCACTCCAGGGTATTAAAAGGAATACGTGAAAAAATTGAAGAAGCGATAGTCATAAGCTTTCAAAGCTCAAAAGCAAAATGCTGCGGATGCTGGAAATCTAAAATAAAAACAGAAATTGCTGGAAATACTCAGCAAGTCAGGCAGCATCTGTAGAGAAAGAAACAGAGTTAAAGTTTCAGGTTGATGAATCTTCATCAGAACCGGAAAAAGCTGAAGATTAAACAGATTTTAGGCAAGTACAGAGCCAGCCAAAAGGGGGGGGGGAACAGAGGAAAGAACGAAAGGGAAAGTCTCTGATAGGGTGGAGGGCAGGAGTGATTAAATGACAAAAGGGATGATGGTGCAAGACAAAGGGGGTGGTAATGAGACAGGTAAAGAAACAAAAAGATGGGTCTGGAGGAGCTGTAAACAGGCAATATCAGAACCAGATCTTTCAAAGCTCACTTGATTCAGGAATTGTGCTGTTAGATTGAAAATTTGTTAGTGTCACTCCATTATTTCAGAACATAAAGAAATAGGAACAGGAGTAGGCCATACAACTCCTTGAGCCTGTGCTGCCATTCAATAAGATCATGGCTGATCTTCTACCTTCAACATCACTTTCCCGCCCTATCCCCAAACCCCTTGATACCCTTAATGTCCCATAATCTATCGATTTCAGCCATGAATATACTCAACAACTGAGCATCCACATCCCTCTGGGGTAGAGAATTCCAAAGATTCACAACCCACTCAGTGAAGAAGTTTTTCCTCATCTCGGTACTAAATTGCCGACCCCTTATCTTGAGACTATAACCCCTAGGTTTAGACTCTCCAGCCAGGGGAAACTGCCTCTCAGCATCAACCTTGTCAAGCCCTCTTAGAATTTTAAACATTTCAATATCACTTCTCATTCTTCTAAACTCCAGAGAATATAGGCCCATTCTGAGCAATCTCTCCTCACAGGACAACCCTCTCATCTCAGGAATTAATCTAGTAAACCTTTGTTGTACCCCCTCTAAGGCAAGTATATCCTTCCATAGGTAAGGAGACCTAAACCGTCCAGGTGTGGTCTCACCAGAGCCCTATATAACTTAGCAAGACTTCCTTACTCTTATACTCCAACCCCCTTGCAATAAAGGCTAACATTTGCCTTCCTGATTGCTTGATGTACCTGCATGTTAACTGTCTGTGATTTGTGTACAAGGACACCCAAATCCCTCTGAATGCCAACATTTCCTAGTCTCTCACCATTTAAAAAAATATTCTGCTTTTCTATTCTTCCTACCAAAGTGGATAATTTCACATTTTCCCACATTATACTCCATCTGCCACCTTCTTGCCCACTCACTTTACCTGTCTCTGTCCCCTTGAAGCCTCTGCATCCTCCTCACAGCTTGCTTTCCCACCTAGCTTTGTATCATCAGCAAACCTGGATACAATACACACTGTCCCCTCATCTAAGTCATTGATATAGATTGTAAACAGCCACGGCCCAAGCACTGATCCTTGCAGCACCCCACTAGTTACAACCTGCCAACCTGAAAATGACCAGTTTGTTCCTACTCTGTTTTCTGTCCGTTAACCAATCCTCAATCCATGCTAATATATTACCCCAAATCCCATGAACCCTAATCTTGTGTAACACCTTCTCGAATGCCTTTTGAAAATCCAAATATACTACATCCACTCGTTCCCCCTTAACTACCCTGCTAGTTACACCCTCAAAAAACTCTTAACAGATTTATTAAACACGATTTCCCTTTCATAAAACCATGTTGACTCTGTCTAATCTAATGATTTTCTAAGTGCCCTGTTACTACATCCTTAATAATAGATTCTAGTATTTCCCCTACTACTGATATCAGGCTAACTGGCCTATAGTTCCCTGTTTTCTCTCTCCCTCCTTTCTTGAACAACAGGGTTACATTTGCTATCTTCCAATCCATAGGGACTGTTCTAGAATCTAGGGAATTCTGGAAGATCAAAACCAATGCATTCACTATCTCTGCAGCCACCTCTTTTAAAGCCCTAGGACGTACACCATCAGGTCCAGGGGATTTGTCGGCTTTTAGTCCCATTAATTTCTCCAGTACTTTTTCTTTACTAATCTTAATTATTTTAAGTTCCTCACTCTCATTAGACCCTTGGTTCCCCAATATTTCTGGTATGTTTTTTGTGTCTTCTACTATGAAGACAGGTACAGAATATTTAACATCTCTGCCATTTCCTTATTCCCCATTATAATTTCTCCCGTCTCTGCCTCTAAGGGACCCACGTTTAATTTTGCTAATCTCTTCCTTTTTACATACTTGTAGAATCTCTTACAATCTTTTTATATTTCTTGCTAGTTTACTCATATTCAATTTTCTCCCTCTATCAATTTCTTGGTCATCCTTTGCTGATTTCTAAAACCGTCCCAATCCACAGGCTTAGTACTCCTTTTGGCAACATTGTAAGCCTCTTCTTTTAATCTAATACTGTCCTTAACTTCTCTAGTTAGCCACGGTCAGATCATTTTTCCAGTGGAGTTTTTATTCCTCAAGGGAATGTATATTCGTTGAGAATTATGAATTATTTCTTTAAATGTTCGCCATTGCTTATCTACCGTCATATCTTTAATCTAATTTCCCAATCTACCTTAGCCAACTCGCCCCTCATACCTGCATAATTGGCTTTGTTGAAATTTAAGACGAGTTTCGGACTTAACTATATCACTCTCAAACGCAATATGAAATTCTATCATATTATTATCACACTGCCCAAGAGGATCCTTTACTATAAGATTACTAATTAATCCTGTCTCTTACACAATTCTAGATCTAAAATAGCCTGTTCCCTAGTTGGTTCTTCGACATATTGTTCTAGAAAACTGTCTCGAATGCATTCCATGAACTCGTCCTCCAAACTACTTTTGCCAGTTTTGTTTGCCCCGTCTATATGAAAGATAAAAGTCCCCCACGATTATTGCATTAAGAAGGGTGAGAGAGAAAAAACAGGTAACTACAGGCCAGTCAGTTGTGGGGAAGGCACTGGAGTCTCCACTCAGCAATTGCCCATGGTACCATTATTTAAATCAGGCACCCACCATGTAATAAATCACAGGAGCAGAGCAACATCCCATTACATCATGGTGCAGCATTCCTGAAGGTGACAATCAAAAATATTGCATGGGGCTACTGTACTCATAGGAACAGAGGTAGGCCAGTCAACCGCTCGAGCCTGTTTCACCATTCAATTGGATCATGGCTAATCTGTACCTCAACTCCATTTATAGGTTAGCGAATATAGACTGCATTGGAGTGATTTTATTACAAATTGCAAACAGTACTTAAAATAATCAAATAAGATTTTAAACAAGAAGCAACTTTTCCTAAAATGTAATTGCAAGTTTCTACTCTGCTGTGCCAACCTAGAAAATTAGCAAAAGCTAACCAACAGCTTCAAAACTGTTGTCACCAGCCCCAAAAAGTTTTCAGCTCAAAAACAGCCCTGAATATAGATCTATGAGACGTGGAAACAAGGAGTTTGACAGAGAGTGAAATGCAGTGGGATATGGACTTGACATAAGCTACCCTGCAAAAATACCCAACATTCCATCACTGCATATACAATAGTAGTTAGCAGTGATGCTAATTTAGGAATTACTGAATGGGGATGTGAGTGCTGAAGGTGTGATATTTATTTTCTATGAGGACTCCAGAATCTTTTGTTGCATTTTTTTAGATTTAGATTTAGGCAACAAAATTCTAAGTGTAAATCTCAGTGTAATCTTTTAAATTAAGTAAAACACATCATCACTCCAACCTCATTCCCCATTTTGTTTCCAAACAAGCAATTCCACAAGTGCAGTGACCACATAACACAACAGTCAGGCATGCTCCAAATAATTATTGGAGAGAAAAATTTAAAAGGTGATTTTTGGCAGCTGTCATTATACATAACTGCTTTGGGGACAAACGTTAAATAAATACACCTATAACTGTCAATCTCAGAAACCAACAGCTCATTTTAAAATGTTTTGCCTCATGTTTATGTGCAATATACAATAGTAGTAGAGTAACATGGGACTGCTGGAGCACGTGACTAGAACCACTCACCTTCCGAATCTGAGTGGTTTATATTGACAGGCTGCATTCACAGTGAAAAAAATTGCTTTCCCTTGTGAAGCAATAAGCTGAAACATGGGTTGAAACGTTAAAAGTTGACCTACTGTGCAGCCGATGGCATTGTTCAAGCAAGTGTCATCAACCTCGAATAAAATAAATTTGCTGGACTATAACTTGGTGTTGTAAAATTGTTTACAATTGTCAACCCCAGTCCATCACCGGCATCTCCACAATCTCCACATCTCGAATAAAAGCAGCTTTGCATGATGCGAACTGAGCTTCTATGGATCAGAAACTCCTCAGGTTCAACCTTTGCTCTGATGTTGAGTCAGCAGATCTCAGGTGGGGCAGCAGTTACACTTGTATCCCTGAATTAGGGAGGGGAAAAATAACCAGCAACGAGTCCCACTATGATCACCAACCATTGATCTCGGCTGGAAAATATGTGCACATGGGTGAGGGCAGTGATCAGGCGAGCTGCAAATACCCTCCTCACAGTCCAAAATCCCACTGACAGTATCTAGACTCACAGATGAAGGATGGTGACTCAGGCAAGTCGCTTTATAGAAATGAACCTTAACACTGAGCTCGAGAGCGGAGCGAAAGCAGCAAATTCCTAAACTCAGCTGTGTCGTTACGAAAAAAACACACAACAGAATTCAACTTCTTCCCAATGTGGAAAGATTTTTTTTTTTAAAAAGGAACCCATAGGGCGGTTACTATGACAGCAGAGGCTTATCAGCAGGTCACCCACCTAATACCTTTATTTCAGAAGGGATAAAAAGAATAATTCAAGACCAGTAAATACAAGAGAGGGGGGGGGGGGGAATGCTGGCACCAGCCGGGTTGATCAGCGCTTCCCTGGTGTCGGCCAGAATTCAGTCGGCCCACAGATCACCTGCCCTTTAATCCTTCTTACCTTTGGTAACACCGACACAAATCCACCCGGCCACAATCAGCGCCACCCCGCCGACATTGGTCGCCAGCTTTCGACCGCAATCCAACACCATCTTTAGCTCAAATCGCTCCGTCTAATTTGCTCAAAGGCACGGCGGCCTTAAACTGCAGGCCCAGCCTTAGCTGCCCTCAACACTGCCCGAGTGCTCAGTCACCCAATTGTTTAAATTCAGCGCTTGATATTTTCATATGGCAGATGAAAACATAAGAATACCAATACATTTTTTTTTTGCTGAATTCCTAATAGTGTTAAAATAGGCGCAAGGTGGCGTTGGATATTTTATTTTCAGGCATCAGGCATCTTATCAATACGTCCCGAAGAGGTTCTTTTATTGGCCGGGTTGCCATAGGGACAGAGGCCGAGTGAAGGTCTTGTTCAGTCTGACTGAGGTTTGTATCAACAGATAAAACACAGTTGTATTAGTGATTAATAAGAATTATACTAGGAACTAATAATAGCCAGAGTTATATTAATGATTAATAACAAAGTTATATTGGTGATTAATAAGAGTTTTACTAATAATACTAGTGAGAGTTTTATTCCTGATTAATAGGCGTTATCTTAGTATCTGATGATAGTGAGATTAAAAAGCAGTCTAGCTATATTAGATGAATCAGAGTTATATTGGTAACTAAGACTGTGGCAATAATGTCAGCCTTAGCTCAGTGGGTAGCACTCTTGTCTCTGAGTTGGAAGGTCGTGGGTTCAAGTCCCACTCTAGAGACCTGAGCACATAATCCAGATCAGTAGTACTGAGGGAATACTGTGCTGTTGGAGGTGCTGTCTTTTGGTTGAGATGTTAAACCGAAGCACCATCTGCCCCTTCAGGTGGACATAAAAGATCCCATGGCACTATTCAGTCAGAAACGGGAGAATTTATAATGGGGAACAAGGAAATGGCAGACCAATTAAACAAATACTTTGGTTCTGTCTTCGCAGAAGAGGACACAAATAACTTCCCAGAAATGCTAGGGAATCAAGGGACTAGTGAGAAGGAGGAATTAAAGGAAATTAGTATTAGTAAAAAAAAGTGCTGGAGAAATTAATGGGAGACTGAAAGCCGATAAATCCCCAGGGCCTGATAATCTGCATCCCAGAGTACTAAAAGAGGTAGCCATGGAAATAGTGGATGCATTAATTGTCATCATCCAAAATTCTATAGATTATAGAACAGTTCCTGCAGATTGGAGGGTGGCAAATGTAACCCCACTATTTAAAAAAGGAGGGAGAGAGAAAACAGGGAACTACAGACCGGTTAGCCTAACATCAGTAGTAGGGAAAATGCTAGAGTCTATTATGAAGGATGTGATAACAGGACACTTAGAAAATATCAACAGGATTAGACAAAGTCAGCGTGGATTTATGAAAGGGAAATCATGTTTGACAAACCTGGAGTTTTTTGAGGATGTAACTGGTAGGATAAGGGAGAACCAGTGGATGTGGTTTATTTGGATTTTCAGAAGGCCTTTGATAAAGTCCCACATAAGAGGTTAGTGTGCAAAATTAAAGCACATGGGATTGGTGGTAATATACTGGCATGGATTGAAAATTGGTTAACAGACAGGAAACAGAGAGCAGGAATAAATGGGTCTTTTTCGGGGTGGCAGGTAGTGACTAGTGGGGTACCGCAGGGACTGGAGCTTGGGTACCATCTATTCACAATGATTTGGATGAGGGAACCAAATGTAGTATTTCCAAGTTTGCTGATGACACAAAACTAGGTGGGATTGTGAGTTGTGAGGAGAATGCAAAGAGGCATCAAGGTGATTTAGACAAGTTGAGTGAGTGGGCAAATACATGGCAGATGCAGTATAATGTGGATAAATGTGAAGTTATCCACTTCGAAAGGAAAAACAGAAAGGCAGAGTATTATTTAAATGGTGATGGATTGGAAAATGTTGATGTACAAAGGGACCTGGGTGTCCTTGTACATCAGTCACTGAAAGCAAACATGCAGATGCAGCAAGCAGTTAGGAAGGCAACTGGTATGTTGGCCTTCATTGCAAGAGGATTTGAGTATAGGAGCAAGGATGTCTTACTGCAGTTATACAGGGCTTTTGTGAGACCACACCTGGAGTATTGTGTGCAGTTTTGGTCTCCTTACCTAAGAAAGGATATACTTGCCATAGACGGAGTGCAACGAAGGTTCACCAGACTGATTCCTGGGATGGCAGGACTGTCGTATGAGGAGAAATTGTGTCAACTTGGCCTGTATTCACTCGAGCTTAGAAGAATGAGAGGGGATCTCATTGAAACATATAAAATTCTAACAGGGCTAGACAGACTGGATGCAGGGAGGATGTTTCCCCTGGCTGGGGGGTCTTGAACGAGGAGTCACAGTCTCAGGATACGGGGTAGGACATTTAGGACTGAGATGAAGAGAAGTTTCTTCACTCAGAGGGTGGTGAACCTGTGGAATTCTCTACCACAGAAGGCTGTGGTGGCTAAGTCACTGAATATATTTAAGAAGGAGCTAGATAGATTTCTAGACAAAAGGCATCAAGGAATATGGGGAGAGAGCAGGAATATGGTAATGAGATAGAGGATCAGCCATGATCATATTGAATTCAAAGAAGAGCAGGGGAGTTCTTCCTGGCCAATATTTATCCCTCAACTAACATCACTAAAACAGATTATCTGGTCATTATCTCATTGTAATTTGTGGGACCTCGCTGTGTGTAAATCGGCTGCCGCGTTTCCTACATTACAACAGTGACCACACTTCAAAAGTACAGTACTTCATTGACTGTAAAGTGCTTTGGGACATCCTGAGGTTGTTAAGGCACTACACAAATTTCTTTTCTTTCTATATTGTACTGAATGATACTGAGATATTAATGATTAATAAGAGTTTTATTAATAATACCATTGAGCGTTTTATTACTGATTCATAGCAGTTATATTAGTAACTAATGACAATGAGAGTAAAAAGTAGTGAGAGTTATATTAATGATGCATCAGTTATATTGGTAACTAATAATAGTGAGAGTTAAATCAGTGATTCACAGTTATATGCGTGATTTTTTTTTGATTATGCCTTTGTGACGTACCCTTGGGAGTTTTTTTTAATGTTAAAAATGCTATATAAATACCAGTTGTTTTTGTGGTTGATAAAGGCACTTCATAGAGCTGTAATGAAAAAAAAATGGAAGCTTCGCCACAGAAGGAGCCATTAGAAGAGGGATGTGAAGAGGCGGTAAGGTTTGGGGAGGGAATCCCAGAGCGTGGGGTCTAGGCGGCTAAATATTGGTGAGGGGGCATGGAATGTGCAAGCAACAGTGAGTTTGTAGGGGGTTATAGTGCTGAAGGAGGTTACAGAAATAGGGAGGGGTGAGGCCATGAAGGGATTTAAACTTGAGGATGAGAATTTTAAATTTGAAATGTTGTGGGACTGGGAGCCTATGTAGAGAGGACAGAAGTTGATGGATGAACGGGACATGGCGCGGGATAAAATACGAGCAGCAGAGTTTTAGATGAGCTGATGTTTACGGAGGAGGAGGAGGAGGATGGAAGGCCGGCCAGGAGAGTGTTGAAGTAGTCAAGTCTGGAGGTGACAAAGGCACGGATGAGGGTTTCAGCAGTACGTGGGCTGAAATAGCGCAGATGCAGGTGATATTATGGAGATGGAAGTAGACAGTCTTTGTGATGGATAGGATATGGGAAAAGCAGCTCAGTTCAGGGTCAAATAAGATGCAGAGGTTGAAAACAGTCTGGTTGAGGCTGAGACAATGGTCATGGTGGCAGGGGGGAAGGCAATAGAATCAGTGTAAGGGTACAGAGTTTGTGGTGGGGACCAAAGATAATGACTTTGGTCTTCCCAATGTTTACTACTATTATTACTAAATTCTCGTCCGTTAGCTCAGCAGTGACGATGGGGCTGAATGAATTCACTCCTTTGTTGTCGGTTCTGAACTAGCCTGGCCGCTTCAGTCATCTGTATCCCTTTCTGTGACGTCGCTCTTGATGTTGTCTATCCAGCGCTTCCTTGGCTTCTTCAGTGTACCTCTATATGCAAGGCCATGAAAGGTATTCTATCTATTTCCAGGAGCAGGAGGTGGGTTTCAAGGACATGATGAGCTTGGAGAGGGCATGAGGGGAGATGGGAAAGAAACTAGAAAAAGACAGGGGTTCAGTGATAGGGCAGAGGGAACTTCATTAATAAGTTATATTGGTAACTAATAACAGTGAGTTATATTAGTGATTAATTACAGTTATATTAGTAACAAATAAGTGAGTTATAATAGTGATTAATAACAATAATAGTTATAATTAAGTTATATTGGTAACTTATAGTGATTATTATATTAATAACTAATAGCAATGGTAGTTATGTTAGTAACTAATAACTAATAGTTGTAATAATGCTGATCATTATATTAATAACCAAGTGAATTATAATAATTAATAACAGTGATAATTATAACTAACTAATATTGAGAATTATAAGTGATTAATAATAATTAACAGCGATCGTTATAATAACGGTGGTAGTTATAATAATGATTATTAACAGTAATTGTTATAGTGATTAAAAACAGTGATAGTAATAACAGTAATTAATAGCTGTAATAGGTTTATTAATAACTAGTAGATCTCCCATGGCACTGCCAATTTAGGAGCCTATGGTGTTTCATAAGGACAGGAGTGTTATACCATGAAACCTGCAGTGCATTATTCTGCTGCAAAGGTGGAACTGTGTATAAGGCAGGGTGTGCCATTTAAGACCACAAGTCTAATTGCTGTAAAAATGGACAGCTTGAGGTCAAATGGAACATAAATATTGGGGAATTTTCCTTGCACATTGACAGCTTGCTGTAGATCCCTAACATCAGAAGAAACCATCAGGAAATGATTGGTTTTCTTTCTCCTTTATATTTTTTTTAAGTGTGACACAGAAAGTGTATCATCAAAGAGGAGACTTGTCTTTGCCATCTCTGCTTTACAAGGGTGGCTGCCACAATGATATACCATCTCCTCAAGATGGACCTGCACACAACTTCGATCAGAGGGACAGATCTTCTCTTTGCTGTGAAAGTCTGCACTTGCCCCTCCTCAGTGCTTTTGACCCCAACCACAGGAATGTCTATACTCCTGGCCTCAGCCCCAGGAACGCCTCTACTCTGCCTCTTGGACCCAGGAACATGCCACTGAGGCATTGCCTCTGCATTTGGAGATGATTAGTCTCAGGACCAGGATTTGCTCTGGATTTGGAGATAGTTTTATCTGAAAACATGGATTAATTCAAGTTTGAGTAATTTTGCCCCCAGACTTGTTTTTCTCAGAATTATGTATTGACTGGATTTTTTTCCATTTGGTGCGATCATGACGTAGAATTAGCATTTTCTCTGGAGTTTGAATGGTAACAAGGATTTTTTTTCTGAGGTTTAAGGTGATTTTGCATCAACACCAGGATTGCTCCAGGGGTTTGAGAGTAATTACCTCAGGGCTATAATTGCTCATGGATTTGAGGGTAATTACTTGTCAGTATTAGGATTATCCCTAGTTTTGAAGGTAATTACTTCTTAAGAGTTGAGGTTGAGATATATGAACAAGGAAGGGGCTTGTTGGGCCTAGTGCCTTCTCCTGTTCCCAAATGTCATTTGTTCTTAACAAGTGGAAGGATATGAGTGAGAGTGACATAAGATTCAACACGTAGTGCTGTATGATGACGGGCGTCCATGCCAGCAATAGCTTGATCATCTAAAACATGCTGTTTTAACATAAAGAAGTGTTTTTACTTGGGATGCAAAAGGCTTGAGCCAGGTTTCACTGGTAGACTTGTTCTATCAGAAGATTTAGTCTTCATTATCTTTTATTTAAAAAGAGGCAGAGTTGAGTAGCAAGTGCCATTCCCCTGCTCACATGGTTAGCAAACTCAGCTTCTTCCAGAAAATCACACATCGGGAATCAGTGTCAGTGAGTTAGCTTGTTTTCTAGGCAATAATGTTCCCTCTCTTCCTTTCCTTGCTGTGGGTTATGGTTCTGTGAGTCCCAGTCATTCCCGGGTACCTCATCTATGTGGATATTATTCACTTGTGAACCTTGGCCATGAATGTCGAGGCTAATTTGACCATGGACATCACAGCCGAGCCCAGTGCTGCCCTCACTAAACATCCATTTTCCGTACTTCTACCGAGAGTTGTTGGATAACAATTGGAAGTGAGAATCCTGGCTGATTTTCCTGTCCCTAAACAGGGGGCACTGAAGCCTATTGTAGTGCACCTTCTGCAGTCCTGACTCAGATCAGCTAATTCAGCACAAACCATGGATCGAAACTAGGGTCTTTCAAGTCTGTACAGCTCAGCCACTCACTGAATAAACTCACTGAACCACCAGCGAGTTATTTAGTGCTGAATAATTTTACAGATTTTTTTTGAGAAGCTTAGGGAAAGGCCAAGCCTAATAGCACAGGATGCCACCAAGGTTGAAAATTATCAGGTGGTATAATTAAATGACTCCTGAGGAATGGGATACCACCCCTTGTCTTTTATCACATCCTGCCAACCAGGCAGCTTGTTTGGCACAAAGTACAGGCTTGCAAGTCAAAGCTTTCTGATAACGCACCTTTAAAATTAAATTTGACTCTTATGATAGCTCAGTGTGTAAATGCTTGAACCGTGCAGCCCTAGGTTCCATCCCTTGTCTGGGCTGAGTTAGCTGATGTCAGCCAAGGGAGTGGTGGGACACTACAGTTGGCTTCAGTGTCTTTGGGCCAGAGTTGAGAATTTCAGACAGGCTTCCTGTTCTAAATTGCTGTCCAATGGCCACTGCTGGACAGGGTAAGGCTTGCCTCTGATGCCACAGTCAGAGTCCACAGACTGACGAGGCTCCCACATCAAGAGAGGTCAACTGGGCAAGGTACCAGAAGGCTGCCAATGTCCATAGACCATAACCCACCTTCAGGGAGGAGATGAAGGGAGAAAAAAATAGAAATTCCTTTATTCAATATATTTGTGAATGATGCTCACATTAACAAATGACTACAGTGAAGCAAAAAACCATCTTGTTCACAATGCATATTGCAGAAAGACTTTAAGATGAGATTTCCCAGTGGCTCAGTAGGTAAATCTGCCATACAGACTAGGAAGGCCCAGTTATGACCAAGTATATGCTGACCTATCTGATCTCAGCCAGCGAAGCAGTTTAAGCTCACAGTGCCAGGAATGGGGAAAATCAGCCAGGGCTTCTGTTTTTAATTGCTGTCCAGTAACCCCTATTGGAAAGTTCCCATGTGTAGACAAGATCGGGTTCAGTACACAAGGATCACAGTCAAATTGCTTGTGGTCACATACTGTCCAGGTTTGCTTACGACCAATGGCTACTTCAGTGAGCTACTGGAAAGCTACCAGTGCCCCAGGAGGTGTCACATAGATAACCTGTACCAGTTTGCTCTCCGAGGTATAATAACTCTGTATTCAGTACCACCAAGTGTTCTAGACACAACCTTTTTTTGTCTAGTTTCACGGGAGAGATTCAGATGCTTTTTCTTAAATTTACTAATTTTTCCCCAACAGGATATTCCTTGTAGATTATTCTTCACCAATGTTTTAAAATGTAGAAAAAGGTTATGAAGATCCTTGGAGCCAGACACACAGCTTATTGACTGACTGTCATAACATCACTGTCTGTCCGACCTTGGTGATGAATTGCCGACAAGGTCAAAGGATCTTGTAGCTCAAGCAACATGGCCTATATTCCAAAGAAGTGTGGCGTTAAGTTTAAACCACCTGCTATTGTTTTAATCTACGAAGATGAAAATACTAAAAAAACTCGACAAAGATTGATACCCGTTCGAAATTTCTCCAAATTTTCAGGTGAGAACCTAGTTTTATGTTTATTCTCAACTAGCCCATCCAACACTGCACTAATCAGAAGACAGGTGGATGATCACGGGAGGAGGGGAGAAATTACAATGATCATCTTAACATGGAGTGGTATTGCAGTGCTGACCCTAGGGTTTCAACAAAGCATGATTGGCGACTGAAATGTTTCATGCTATATCCACTTACACTATTAAAAACACCCAACAAAATAATTAAAGATTTTGCCCTTCCAAACTTGGAGAGAACATTTTGCATAATATAACAATATCACACTAGGTGAAATAATAATAGTTATACATTTGTCACTGGTGTAGGTTGTGCTGGGAGCAATTTAAGGTGATGAACTTAAATCATAAGAAACCTATCTCACACTTAACCAAATAGCTTTAATGTTGTAATATAACATATTGGTACAAACATAGTGTGGTGACAATCTATTAGCTAAGTTGGACAAAAAGGAGACTTCTGCACTTTCTGTTTCCTTGTCTTTATGCAGTACCAGCTGATTGACAACCAAGGAGAGGGGAAATTAGGTTTAAAAAAAATCTGGGGTATAAATTAGTACTGCTAACCAGAGAAAGAGAGCTTTGCAACTGGAGCACATATCAGGACTTCCGGTGCCAAGGTCAATGTGTTTATCTGTCTGTTAATCTTAATGGATGGAAAATCAAGTGGAACACGCTAACCACCGTGTCCAAATTCTTGATATGCGCTCTGGTCATGCAGTGTTCTGCACCAAGAGTAATTTATTCCTATATAAGAAAAGCCAGGGATGGGAAAAGGCTGCTCAGCCCATTCAAGCCCATCCCTCTAGTACATTAATTCTTCTTTCATTGTGGAGTAGTTTTGTGAGGCTACCCTCCCAGAATGGAGCCACATTAGATGGGAGTATGGGTCAGAAGACTGTAGCACAACAGGGCTGACTCAATGACCATGCTGCCATCTCACAAGGCTCTACACTGGGATTCCATTACCCCTGCTACCTATCTTTTGAATAGCCTGAGAGTTATTTCTTTCCTTGATGGACTATTCCACACTATTCTCTAGTTAGAGTCAACACTTAAGAGAGGCAAAAAGGAGAGAAATGGAATAAAACATTGAATGGAGACAGCATACGATGTATACTTTACTTCTGAAAATGTCTGACTATAGATTGCAGCCAAGCTGCAGAACAGATGAAGAATAACCCTCGGCACCAAGTGTACCTGGATGGAGTGTCACAGCAGCAGCTGCAGAAATTATACCAGCTCCTGAAGGATAGCCTGAATGGGCTGAGCCTTGACCAGAGTCTGGAGGCAATCCTAAGGGAAAACTCAGTCAACCCAGAGGAGGACCTCAACAAACTTGATGACAAAGAATTGGCGAAAAAGAAAAAAATCATGGATGAACTGTTTGAAAAGAACCGGAGAAAACCCAATGACCCAGAGTTTGTCTATGACCTGGAAGTTGATTTCCCACAGGATGGACAGATTGAGTCATGTGGCTGGGATGAGGAAGAGCAGGATGGAGAGAGCTGATTTGTCTTTCATTTTCAGAACTGTCAATGTGCATCTTTTGAGGGCCGAAGAGAAATCTAATGGCCAGCTGCCATTGGCTGACCAACATAATAGTTACAAATATCCAAAATGACAGCTGTAACACACATGGAATTATATCCAACACAGGTTAAAGGGGACAGGAACAGGATGTTATCACTTGCAAGTAAACTACAAATGCTAAACAACAAACTTTTGAAATATTTTTTAGGTGAGGGATCTTGGTGTTGGGGACTGAAAACAGGTGCCCTAGAGTTGTGGCAAGTGTACCAGAGCGCCAAACAATTGCAGCCCCAAAATGTCAAAATGATTATCCATTCGTACAGAATGAGATCCTTTGCAGTTCTGCCAACTCAGTTTTATTGGGAGACTTATAATGGCGGCTTTATTTTATAGGCTATTCACAATCTCACAATCTTTTCAAAACTGTTACATTTGGTTATCCTCCAATTTGTGTCATTTTCAGTGTACACCACATGTAGAGATTCCAAGTATTGTTTTTTATTGTAGAAACATTGGGGTAGATTTTCAGCGTCACTGCCTGGACAGTAATCTGGTAGAGCAAATCGCCCACGTTATAGAACCTGTCCGATCTTCACCAGGTGAAGACAAAAATCGACCCCAACGTTTTCCATTAATTCATTTGATTCACTATCTTTGAAAAGCCTGTACCCCAAGGTACTCTTGACAGTTTGTCACTCCCTGCTCTCAGCTGATCCTGGGAGCTGTTCTCGGTAGCTGCCCACTTTCCAGGTAGGCGCCCGTTCCTTAGACGCTCTCAGATGGTGCTCGCTCCACAGATCATTCTCAGCTCATGCTCATTCCCTCAGTGGACAGTAAACGATACCTTTTAAATTGGGGTGAAAAAAAGAATTCTACTTTTTTTAAAGACTTGTATTTAAAAATATCATCAAGAGTAAGTACAGAACTGCAAACCTGAAGCACCGGAGTTCCAATTGCCCTGTTGTCATTAGAGAATTTATTTGAATAAAAGGTTTTTTAACATATGTTTTAAAAAAACAGGATTAGGCACTTCTGCCCTTTAAGGCCAATTGAACAGACATACATCTAAAACAAATATTGCAAAAGGATTCTTTACTCAAAAGGTGACAGTTTTTGAATAATCACAAAGGAATCTGAAGCTAGGCTGGGTCAGTGGGATAGTAGAGGATCAAGCTTCGATGGGCTGAATGGCATTTGTCATCCTTGTCTTTTTCTTATGTTTTCCCCTGCATTCCCCAACTTGGCTGCTTTCTCTCAGTGGTCCCTGACTCAGTTCCACTTTCTCCTGCACTCATGGCATTCAGCCCCTCGAGCCTGTTCCACCATTCAACTCCATTTATCTGCCTATAATCCATATCCATTGATATCCTTACCTAATGCCAATCTCGGTCTTGAAAATTTCAATTGACCCAGCATCCACAGCCTTCTGGGAGAGAGAATTTGAGATTGCCACGACCCTTTGTGTTTAAAAAAGTGTTTCCTGATTTTACTCCTGAATGGCCTAGCTCTAATTTTAAGATTTTGCCCCTTGTTCTGGATTCCCCCACCAGCTGAAATACCTTCTCTGTAATCATAGAATCATAGAAGTTACAACATGGAAACAGGCCCTTCAGCCCAACATGTCCATGTCGCCCAGTTTATACCACTAAGCTAGTCCCAATTGCCTGCACTTGGCCCATATCCCTCTATACCCATCTTACCCATGTAACTGTCCAAATGCTTTTTAAAAGACAAAATTGTACCCGCCTCTACTACTGCCTCTGGCAGCTCGTTCCAGACACTCACCACCCTTTGAGTGAAAAAATTGCCCCTCTGGACCCTTTTGTATCTCTCCCCTCTCACCTTAAATCTATGTCCCCTCGTTATAGACTCCCCTACCTTTGGGAAAAGATTTTGACTACCTACCTTATCTATGCCCCTCATTATTTTATAGACTTCTATAAGATCACCCCTTAACCTCCTACTCTCCAGGGAAAAAAGTCCCAGTCTATCTAACCTCTCCCTATAAGTCAAACCATCAAGTCTCGGTAGCATCCTAGTAAATCTTTTCTGCACTCTTTCTAGTTTAATAATATCCTTTCTATAATAGGGTGACCAGAACTGTACACAGTATTCCAAGTGTGGCCTTACTAATGTCTTGTACAACTTCAAGACATCCCAACTCCTGTATTCAATGTTCTGACCAATGAAACCAAGCATGCCGAATGCCTTCTTCACCACCCTATCCACCTGTGACTCCACTTTCAAGGAGCTATGAAGCTGTGCTCCTAGATCTCTTTGTTCTATAACTCTCCCCAACGCCCTACCATTAACGGAGTAGGTCCTGGCCCGATTCGATCTACCAAAATGCATCACCTCACATTTATCTAAATTAAACTCCATCTGCCATTCATCGGCCCACTGGCCCAATTTATCAAGATCCCGTTGCAATCCTAGATAACCTTCTTCACTGTCCACAATGCCACCAATCTTGGTGTCATCTGCAAACTTACTAACTATGCCTCCTAAATTCTCATCCAAATCATTAATATAAATAACAAATAACAGCGGACCCAGCACCGATCCCTGAGGCACACCGCTGGTCACAGGCCTCCAGTTTGAAAAACAACCCTCTACAACCACCCTCTGTCTTCTGTCGTCAATCCAATCTTTTGATCATTTTAAGCACCTCAATTAAATCACCCTCACCCTTCTAAACTCATGGGAATACAAGCCAAAATTTATGTAACCTCTCCTCATAACTTAACTCTAAGTCCTGTTATAATTCTGGTGAATCTGCGCTGTACCCCCTCCAAGGCCAATATATCTTTCCTGAGGTGCGGTGCCCAAAACAATGCAATACTCCAGATGGGATCTGACCACGGTTCTGTGCAACTGAAGCATAACTTCCTCCCCTTTGTATTCCAGTCTCCTTGAGATAAAGGCCAAAATTCCATTAGCTTTTTAAATTACTTTTAGTACCTGTGATTTGTGTAACTGGACATCTAAATCCCTTTCTCCTTCACAATTCCTAGCCTCTTGGTATTAAGAAAATATTCCGATTTGGCTTTTTTGGATCCAAAGTTAATAACCTCACACTTCCCCACATTGAACTCCATCTGCCACAGTTTTGCCCACACATTTAATCTGTCTATGTCCCTTTGTGACTTCCTGCTCTACACAACTTACTGTGGCTCCCGACTTAGTGTCATCTGCAAATTTGGATATACAACTCTCTCTTCCTTCATCCATGTCATTGATATACATGGTGAAAAGCTTAGGTCCCAGTACAGCTCCCTGGGGAACATGACCTGTCACATCCTGCCAATCAGAGAATGAACCCTTTATCCTCTGTGTCTCCTATCTCCCAACCAGTTACCAACCATGACACAAGGTCACCTCCAATTCCATGCACTTTTATTTTTTGCTAATAATCTCTTGTGTGGAACCTTATCAAATGCCTTCTGGAAGTCCACAGAAACAACATTCATAGACACTCCTCTGTCCACCATGTTGGTGACCTCAACAAATTCAGCTAGATTAGTCAGACATGATGTACCTTCCACAAATCCATGCTGACTCTCTTTGATCAGTCATTCTGTCCCTGATGATACATTCCAGTTACTTCCCCACTACTGATGTTAAACCGACAGGTCTGTAGTTTCCTGGTTTGTCCCTCCCTCCTGTCTTAAATAATGGAGTGGTGTTTACAATTTTCTAATCCAAAGGCACAATTCCTGAATCCAGGGAGCTTCGGAAAATTTTGACTAACGCATCTGCAATTTCCATACCTGTTTCTTTTAGTACCACAGGGTGTGAACCATCAGGTACTGGAGATTTGTCTATCTTATTTTTTCTATTACCATTTTTTAAAACATATTAAATCAAATAATTTCCTCCCCTTGACTTATTTTTAGGTTCCTTGTACCTTGTATTTGGTCCTCTTCCTCTACTGTGAAAACGGATACAAAGTATTCATTTACCAATTCTGCCATTTCCTTATCATCTGTCCTCGTCTTTAATGGGCCGACATTCCTCTTACCACTTTCTCAATATAATTAATTAGGGAAATGAAGTCTACAAGCACTGGGAGCTGGTAGCACACAGGACAAAGGTTTAATGTTAATGGCATGATTGTGAGGCACATATATCACATTATAGTAAGTATTAGCACCAAATATTTTAATAGATTCCACAGTGAAAATGATTAAAACAGCAAAAAGTGTTACTAGTACATGTGGAGCGTAGAATGCACAATTCATAACAGAACATTATTCAATTAAGATATAAAAAAAACTAAATCTGAAATAAAAACAGAAAATGCTGAAAATACACAGCAGATCCATCCACATTTGAAAAGGGACAAGTCAGAATAGTGCTTCCATTGGCGACCCTTTGTCAAAACTGTGTTTCAAGAATTTGGCATTTTTATTTTGAGTGCGTAGTATACTCCACTTCTGGATAAAGTATTTTCAACTTAGATATACATTAAGTTTGGTACACCACTGCAGAGTAGAAAGAAAGACTTACATTGAATTAGAGCCTTTCAGGACGTCCTAAAGCACTTTACAGCCAACGAGCTACTTTTTAAAGTGTGTTCATTTTTTTTAAGTGTATGAAACGCGGCAGCCAATTTGCATCCAGCAGGGTCCCACAAACAGCAATGAGATAAACTGTTTTTAGTGATATTGGTTGAGGGATAAATATTGGACAGAACACCGGGGAGAACTCCCCATCTCTTCTTCAAGTAGTGCCATGGGATCTTTTACGTCCACCTGAGAGGGAAATCGAGGCATCCGAAAGCACTCCCTCAGTATTGCACTGCAGTGTCAGCTTAGATTTTGTGCTTAAGTCTCTGGAGTGACACTTGAACCCATGACCTTCTCACTCAGAGGGGAGAATACTACCATTGAGCCACAAGTAATTTCAGCTCCCAGCAAGAAGCTTTACTCCAAGGGCTCTCAAATTAGAGAATATTGTGTTGTTGCCCCATCTGGATGATTTGTGGGGATCTCAGCCATAGAGGGTAGCCACAACTGGGAGTCCTGAATGATGTGTTTCCTCCAGGGTGCTGCGGGGGGGGGGGGGGGGGGGGAAATAAACTACTGGCCAGAAGTCAGTGTTCCACATAGAAACCACTGACATAGGAAACAGTAGGTTGCACCCAAGATGTATTGATGCATATTTCTGTAAATATAGGAGTTACACTGGAGAGACTTTTAATTTGGTGTTTTTTTTAAACAAAATGCAGAGAGAGTCTGAGAAGTTATGTTCTAGATTGAAGAGGATGATAATGTCAGGAGTACTTTCACTGCCACATGCTGAACCAGTTAGGCAGAAATCAACTGGATATGTCAAGACTTATCTAGAAAGATGATATAGAAGGGTTCAAATTCCTCCAACATTGAGAAGTTCAGGAAGCTGTTTAGACAAGGTGCACTTCATTTAAACTGGACTAGTACCAAACTCCTTTCAGAGAAGGTAAATAAGGCAATGGGGAAGGAATTAAATTAATGGTAACAATAGCAAAAAGTTTAGATATGGAAAAGAATGTTTACAGGACAGGCTGAAGTGTTTTATACAAAGGCAAGGACCAGAAGAAACAAAGTACCTGAGTTAGAAATATATGCAAAGGTTGTGGGTTGAAGAGAATATTGATAGTATTTTAAGGTGATTGGCAAAAGAACCAAAGGCGACATGAGGAAAAACTTTTTTTTTTACACAGCGCGTGGTTATGATCTGGAATGCATCACCTGAAGGGGTGGTGGAGGCAAATTCAATCGTGGCTTTCAAAAGGGAATTGGATAAGTACTTGAAGGAAGAAAATTTGCAGGGCTATGGGGAAAGGGTTAGGGAGTGGGATTAGCTGGATTGCTCTTGCAGAAAGCCAGCAGGGACTCGACAGGCTGAATGGCCTCCTTCCATGCTGTAACCATTCTATGATTGGCATTTTGGAAACACGGCTGGCAGCACAGAATGACCACAAGCTGGAGCTAAGGGGATAGAACATGTTTTGTTAGGAAAGACAGAGCAGAGGAATTATATTATTGATATAGAATGATATGGCAGCAGAGAGTGGTACTCAGAAAGCAACAGAATGAAGTAAGTTTGAAGAGAACTGAGTAATGACCAGGATAGCAAGTGAATGCTACACACCACCAGCTCAAGATGAGCAGGAGTGCATGGTGCTGATTGGGCAGATAAGGCAGGCTGCAGAAAATCATAATGATTACATAAAGCATTTCAACATGTCAGAGAATGAATGGATCAGGGACAACCCAAAGGGAAGGGCAAAAATACAAATTCACTCAAGTAGTTAGGGATTACTTCCTCCTACAACGTGAAGCAGTCCACTGCAGCAGGGGTGGCTTTGGTGTTTAGCAATCCAACTTACTTGCTAGTAACCTGAAAGTTGAGGAGCATCCTGAGATCTCGTGACCATTGCATTGTTAAATGTGATATCAAAGCAAGAATGTGGTGGGACACAGATTTGGAAAAGCAGATTGAATGACCATAGAAATCTTCAAGAATTATCTGGTGAAAGCAACAATCACAAGACTTCCTGAAGATAACTACATCATAACTGTTGAAGAAAAAAAATAATGGTGTTACCTAATTTTCTAAAAGAAAGCACTAAATAGTGCAGATTATAAACTAATGTGTTGTTCACATTTTGTTTAAAAAAACACACCAATTGAAAAGTCTCTCCAGTGTAACTCCTATATTATTACAGAAATATGTGTCAATACATTTCCTTGGGTGCGGTCTTTTCCAGTGAGTGCCCCTGAAATCAAAACCAGATCAACAGTCTTCCTATGCAGATAATCTGCCTTTTGTTTGAAGTAGTTCTTCTGCAGCCCAGAAGACTCGGTAGCGCTGCAGCAGATTGCGTCTTCTGCCATGCTCATTCACTATGTCCTTCATGCACTCACTTGGAAACTAGCCCATTTTGCCATCTGAGAGTCTGATTTCTTTGTACCAGCCTGTGCAGAGGTGAGAAGACAAAATGCTTACAAGACCCTAATCTATGTGTAATTTTGTTGAGTGGGGCCTTGAAATGACTCTATACATTATTTCCATAGTAATAAAGATTTTTTTCACTTGATAACAAATGTATTAATACCTCCATTAAAATAGTGGACCAAAGAATTTTACGCATTGTCATTGAGCATTTGTCTGCTAATATCATAGAGTAACTTCAAGGTCCATGCGAATAAACAATTACAGTTACGTTTTGTTCGCTATTTAGGTCCTGAATTTCCGTGCATTGAGCTGGGCTGCATTTGTGCCAATGTGAGATTAGTTGCAACTGCTGATGGTGTGCAGAGCAGCTTGCACCAGTTTTCTGAGTGATCTTATTTGCATATTCATTGAAGGAATTATTAGTGTACACTTGTATAACACTGGAGTAATGTGCTGTGGTGCCTGGAAATTAGAGTGCAGTAGCACACTGGGAGAGCAGCAGATAAGTAGCAAAGTGTTTGGCTCACTCCATTCACTGTCAGTTAGCTTGTCCAGATGTCTCCTGTGTGTTTTTAGGCCACTTTTCAAGAATGTTCAGCACAGGTGCAGCTGGAGAGGGAGCCAGAGAGAGGATAAGGTCATGACACTGAGGCACAAAGGAGCACACAACGTCTATGAATTAGACTTGCAAACCCTCCTCGATGAAATAGAGCAGAGGAAAGACAGATTATTGGGTGTTTCTGGGAAGAAGTCTCTTTAAAAAAAAATGTCTCTTAGCATATGGAGGAAGGTGGCTCTGGCCCTGAGTGCCAACTCTTACCCCCAGAACTGCAGACCAGTACCACAAGAAGTTCCATGACCTGACCAGGGCAGGCAAGGTAACATACGTGGCCATTCTTCCTTTTTATCCTAGGTATCCTGGGCATCAGTGTTCTCTTCACCCTCTAAAATTAACATCTGTACAAATAACCCTTCACAACGCACTCTGGGTGGCAGTAACTCAGGATCTAACAGTATGGCTATTCATTTCCTGAACAGCAATTATTTGTATGCACAACTCTAAAGTCCCTTCTTTCATTTTAGCTGTCCTGTGACACCTGGCACATTCTTCAGCTGCTAACCTTCACTTGGATAAACTTGTTGCACAACAAACTGGCAAACAATGCCAATAAGAGGCAGACCACCCGAGGGGGCATCCCGAACTGGAAAGACCTCAATCCCTACGAGGAGCAGGCCATGGAGCTCAGGGGGAGGTACATATGCTGTTGCCGTGGGAGATGGTTAGTGAGTGAACACTGACACAGTTGCCACAACATCCCTGTGAAGCACCATAGTGGTTATGTTACTGGACGAGTAATCCAGAGGCCTGGACTAAAAATCCGGAGTCATGAGTTCAAATCCCGCCACGGCAGCTGGTGAATGTAAATTCAATTAATTAAATAAAAACCTGGAATTAAAATACTAGTATCAGTAATGGTGGCCATGAAACTACCGGATTGTTGTAAAAACCCATCTGGTTCACTAAGGTCCTTTAGGGAAGGAAACCTGCCGTCCTTACCCGGTCTGGCCTATATACGTAAACATAATTTAATAGGACAAAGTCAGCATGGCTTTACGAAGGGGAAGTCATGTCTGACAAATTTGCTTGAGTTCTTTGAGGACATAACGTACAGGGTGGATAAAGGGGAACCAGTGGACGTAGTGTATTTGGACTTCCAGAAGGCATTCGACAAGGTGCCACATAAAAGATTATTGCTCAAGATAAAGAAGCACTGGATTGGGGGTAATATTCTGGCATGGGTCAGAGAGTTGGGATAAATGGTTCATTCTCAGACTGGCAACCAGTAGCCAGTGGTGTTCCGCAGGGGTCGGTGCTGGGTCCCCAACTCTTTACAATCTATATTAACAATTTGGAGGAGGGGACCGAGTGTAACATATCAAAGTTTGCAGATGATACAAAGATGGGAGGGGGAAAGTAGAGAGTGAGGAGGACATAAAAAACCTACAAGGGGATATAGACAGGCTGGATGAGTGGGCGGAGATTTGGCAGATGCAATACAATATTGGAAAATGTGAGGTTATGCACTTTGGCAGGAAAAATCAGAGAGCAAGTTATTATCTTGATGGCAAGAGACTGGAAAGTACTGCAGTACAAAGGGATCTAGGAGTCCCAGTGCAAGAAAATCAAAAAGTTAGTATGCAGGTGCAGCAGGTGATCAAGAAGGCCAACGGAATGTTGGTGTTTATTGCTAGGGGGATAGAATATAAAAACAGGGAGGTATTGCTGCAGTTATATAAGGTATAGGTGAGACCGCACCTGGAATACCGCATACAGTTTTGGTGTCCATACTTAAGAAAAGACATACTTGCTCTCGAGGCAGTACAAAGAAGGTTCACTTGGTTAATCCTGGGGATGAGGGGGTGGACGTATGAGGAGAGGTTGAGTAGATTGGGACTCTACTCATTGGAGTTCAGAAGAATGAGAGGCGATCTTATTGAAACATATAAGATTGTGAAGGGGCTTGATCGGGTGGATGTGGTGAGGATGTTCCCAAGGATGGGTGAAACTAGAACTAGGGGGCATAATCATAGAATAAGGGGCTGCTCCTTCAAAACAGAGATGAGGGGAAACTTCTTCACTCAGAGGGTGGTAGGTCTGAGGAATTTGCTGCCCCAGGAAGCTGTGGAAGCTACATCATTGAATAAATTTAGAACAGAAATAGACAGTTTCCTAGAAGTAAAGGGAATTAGGGGTTACGGGGAGCGGGCAGGAAATTGGACATGAATTTAGATTTGAGGTTAGGATCAGATCAGCCATGATCTTATTAAATGGCGGAGCAGGCTCGAAGGGCCGATTGGCCTACTCCTGCTCCTATTTCTTATCTTCTTATATGTGACTCCAGACCCACAGCAATGTGGCTGATTCTTAATTGCCCTCTGAAATGGCCTAGCAAGCCACTCAGTTGTAAAATCTCGCTACGAAAAGTCATAAGAATAAAACCGGACGGACCACTAGGCACCGGACACGACAACGGCAAACCAATCCCAGTCGACACTGCAAAGTCCTCCTCACTAACATCTGGGGACTTGTGCCAAAATTTGGAGAGCTGTCCCACAGACTAGTCAAGCAACAGCCTGACACAGCCAAACACTCAGAATCATGCCTTTCAGCCAACATCCCAAACTCTTCCAAGACCATCTCTGGGTATGTCATGTCCCACCAGCAGGACAGACCCACCAGAGGTGGCGGTACAGTTATATACAGTCAGGAGGGAGTGGCCCTGGGAGTCCTCAACATTGACTCCGGATCCTATGAAATCTCATGGCATCAGGTCAAACATGGGTAAGGAAACCTCCTGCTGATTACCACCTACCATCCTCCCTCAGCTGATGAATCAGTCCTCCTCCATGTTGAGCACCACTTGGAGGAAGCACTGAGGGTAGCAAGGGCACAAAATGTACTCTGGGTGGGGGACTTCACTGTCCATCACCAAGAGTAGCTCGGTAGCACCACTGCTGACCAAGTCCTGAAGGACAGAGCTGCCAGACTGGGCCTGCGGCTGGTGGTGAGCGAACCAACACGAGTGAAAAACTTACTTGACCTCGTCCTCACCAATCTACCTGTCGCAAATGCATCTGTCCACGACAGTATTGGTAGGAGTGACCACCGCACAGTCCTCGTGGAGATGAATTCCCGTCTTCGCACTGAAGACACCATCCAACGTGTTGTGTGGCACTACCACCGTGCTAAATGGGATAGATTCAGAACAGATCTAGAAGCTCAAAACTGGGCATCCATGAGGCACTGTGGGCCATCAGCAGCAGCAGAATTGTATTCCAGCACAATCTGTAACCTCACGGCCCAGCATATTCCTCACTCTACCATTACCAACAAGCCAGGGGATCAACCCTGGTTCAATGAGGAGTGTAGAAGAGCATGCCAGGAGCAGCACCAGGCGTACCTAAAAATGAGGTGCCAACCTGGTGAAGCTACAACTCAGGACTACATGCATGCTAAACAGCAGAAGCAACATGCTATAGACAGAGCTAAGCGATTCCACAACCAACGGATCAGATCAAAGCTCTGCAGTCCTGCCACATCCAGTCGTGAATGGTGGTGGACAATTAAACAACTAACGGGAGGAGGAGGCTCTGCAAACATCCCCATCCTCAATGATGGCGGAGTCCAGCAAGTGAGTGCAAAAGACAAGGCTGAAGCGTTTGCAACCATCTTCAGCCAGAAGTGCCGAGTGGATGATCCATCTCAGCCTCCTCCCGATATCCCCACCATTACAGAAGTCAGTCTTCAGCCAATTCGATTCACTCCACGTGATATCAAGAAACAGCTGAGTGCACTGGATACAGCAAAGGCTATGGGCCCTGACAACATCCCAGCTGTAGTGCTGAAGACTTGTGCTCCAGAACTAGTCGCGCCTCTAGCCAAGCTGTTCCAGTACAGCTACAACACTGGCATCCACCCGACAATGTGGAAAATTGCCCAGGTAAGTCCTGTCCACAAAAAGCAGGACAAATCCAATCCGGCCAATTACCGCCCCATCAGTCCACTCTCAATCATCAGCAAAGTGATGGAAGGTGTCGTCGACAGTGCTATCAAGCGGCACTTACTCACCAATAACCTGCTCACCGATGCTCAGTTTGGGTTCCGCCAGGACCACTTGGCTCCAGACCTCATTACAGCCTTGGTCCAAACATGGACAAAAGAACTGAATTCCAGAGGTGAGGTGAGAGTGTCTGCCCTTGACATCAAGGCAGCATTTGACCGAGTGTGGCACCAAGGAGCTCTAGTAAAATTGAAGTCAATGGGAATCAGGGGGAAAACTCTCCAGTGGCTGGAGTCATACCTAGCACAAAGGAAGATGGTAGTGGTTGTTGGAGGCCAATCAGCTCAGCCCCAGGACATTGCTCAGGGCAGTGTCCTCGGCTCAACCATCTTCAGCTGCTTCATTAATGACCTTCCCTCCATCATAAGGTCAGAAATGGGGATGTTCGCTGATGACTGCACAGTGTTCAGTTCCATTCGCAATCCCTCAAATAATGAAGCAGTCCGAGCCTGCGTGCAGCAAGACCTGGACAACATCCAGGCTTGGGCTCATAAGTGGCAAGTAACATTCGCGCCAGATAAGTGCCAGGCAATGACCATCTCCAACAAGAGAGAGTCTAACCACCTCCCCTTGACATTCAACGGCATTACCATTGCCGAATCCCCCACCAACATCCTGGGGGTCACCATTGACCAGAAACTTAACTGGACCAGCCATATAAATATTGTGGCTACGAGAGCAGGTCAGAGGCTGGGAATTCTGCGGCGAGTGACTCACCTCTTGACTCCCCAAAGCCTTTCCACCATCTACAAGGCACAAGTCAAGAGTGTGATGGAATACTCTCCACTTGCTTGGATGAGTGCAGCTCGAACACTCAAGAAGCTCGACACCATCCAAGATAAAGCAGTCTGCTTGAATGGCACCCCATCCACCATCCTAAACATTCACTCCCTTCACCACCGGCACACAGTGGCTGCAGTGTGTACCATCCACAGGATACACTGCAGCAGCTTGCCAAGGCTTCTTCGACAGCACCTCCCAAACCCACGACCTCTACCACCTAGAAGGACAAGAGCAGCAGGCACATGGGAACACCACCTGCACGTTCCCCTCCAAGTCACACACCATCCCAACTTGGAAATATATCGCCATTCCTTAATCGTCGCTGGGTCAAAATCCTGGAACTCCCTTCCAAACAGCACTGCAGGAGAACCTTCACCACACGGACTGCAGCAGTTCAAGAAGGCGGCTCACCACCTTCTCAAGGGCAATTAGGGATGCGCAATAAATGCCGGCCTCGCCAGCGACGCCCACATCCCATTAACAAATAAAAAGAAAAGCTTCCATTCACTTCTCTATCCCCTTAATCCCAACTGTGTTATTCTCACCAATTCATAGCTTCTATCCTCCCTTCCTGCAGATCCACCTCAGCAACCAAGTGGGGGCACAGGAAGATGATGATGATGATGAAGGAACTACCTCCTTGTTCATTATGAGGGTGAGAGGTGAAGAGGATGAAGAAGATGGAGAGCAAGTCCAGCCACGAGTTCCTGCAATTGCCTCCTGCCCATGTTCATCTGCCACAACCCCCTCAATCTCACCCCCTACGTCATTTGCTTTTTCCATACCACACACCAGCTCATACTTCACCCAGGGGGGAATTAGATAATGTTACTGAGGATGTGGAATTAGGTGATTCCCAGAGCACAAGGGAACCAGAGGAGTGGGGAGTGATGGACTCAAAACTCATAGGTACTCACCTGAAAACAAGGCTGTACAAGGAACGTCACACCTACTCTGAAGTCAGTCTCCATGATGTGTGGCAACTGACAGGTGTGACTCTGAATTTACATTCAAGGCAACATCAGGGAAGCTTTTCCTTCATTGCAGTTACATTAATGGAGCATAGTGTAACTGCACTGGAATCTGCAGATGTCTCCCCATCTAAGGAGGGGCCAGGAACCAGTCAGTGCCTCAATCTCCACAGAAGCACAGACTACTGTCCTGTTACTGTAGACAGAGCTCTGTACCAGCTTCTAGGCCATGGCAGCTGCAATGCCTACTCCCATTTCTCGGGTCTTTCAGGTAGCACAATGCTGCCACTAACCCAACCAGCCTATTGCTCAGTAGCGACACAGATCTAGGGCCCAGTGGGTTGGTCACGGCTTGAGGCAATCTGCCTGAGGGTGCTGTCGGGACAGCAGCAGATGCTAGGCTCCCGGCCTCTCCCGAGAGTACCATGCCAACGTCATACAGGCTGCCAGGAACAAACAACAGAAATGTAACTAGCCGCAGCTCCCTCTCAGAAGCAGCCATGAGAGGAAGACCATTTCAGTTCGATGACCCTTTTGTGGAATGTCAGCAGCCAACCACCTCTCAAGATACTGAATCTTGGGTTCCACTAGAATTGGAGAAATGCATGTTTAGACACCCAGGGGATGCAGAGTGTTAGGAAAAGGTAGGTTGGCTTGTGTTTGGACTTTGCGTATTAAAATAGAGGTTAGAGTCATACAGGAAAGGATGCACTTATTAGGTACTGACTTATTCAATCAGGTCATTCTTATTGGCATAGTTATGTAAGAGCAAAGAGGTCTTGGGGTTTAAATTGGACCAGTTTTCAGGCACTATGCGATCCACCCAAGGTTCCAAAATGGCATCCAAGATGCGCATGCAGACTTCCAATGGGAAGTGCATAGCACGCCATCTTGGTGCGGGAGGCAGCATTTGCGAGATTATCGCACACCGGCAACGTGCAGAAGAGGGAGATGATCGGGTGGGTCAGTGTGCAGGCCGCCATTGCCAGTGAAAACAATCTTTTGCTATTTACCCACAATAAAGTCCCCAGATTTCACTCACCCCTTTACTGGCTGCACCTCTCTTGGCACTGCTCCCACAGGAGTTACTGCTGCTGCTCCAGTCTCTGCAGGAAATGCTGGACCCCTCACCCACCCCATTCCCCAGTCTCCCTCTCCCCTCCCCCCCCCCCCCCCCCAACTCAAGCCCTAATCCACACAACCCAGTTCCTGTCTTTCTCCAATCCCCATTCCCCAGTCTCTCTCTACCATCCCCATGAACCGGCTCATACCACAATTCTAGGGTAAGAAGAAAATCAACTCCTTTTCATGTAGTTCCTGACCATTTTAAGGACTGACTGGTGATGCAGGGTTTTACTGGCCGTAACATCTTAACTGAAATAAACCTGAACCATCATCGGAGCCAATTCAGTTGCAACTTTGACTGAAAAACTGCAGCTACGGGGACATATCTTTACTGTAGCACTGAAGAAACGTTTGTCACATGATCCATACTTTTATCAGCTCCACCCTTGAATTGACTGCAGGACCCTGGGGTTCCCTCAGGTAGCCTTCCCTTGAAACTATCCAAGAGCTAAATTCAGAGCATACTCTGCTGCACCCCTGCCTCTCCACCATTTTCCGGGGGCCAGACCTGTCTGGGGACCGTACACCTGCACACATGATAAATTCATGCAAATGAGGGAAGTATGACCTCTGAAGGCTGGAGCTACCCATTAGACCCTGCCATAACGTAGTGGAGGGGGCCAAAGGCAAGAAGAGACAGGTTTTCACGAAGTCCAACTGTGCACAGACCCCATTTGTTTAATACAAACTTTTAAAATGGTAATTTTTTAATATATATATTTATTTTTTTAAAAGCCATCTAGCTCTTTCCCTTGCTGCAGCAAGCCCCTAGTTGCTGTCTTAACAACACTCAGCCCCAAGCAGAGGCTGGGGCTCCCACCTCCCATATGTTAACACCCTGGAGCAGTCCTGCTAGAGATGTGCCTCTATCAGGGGGGTGGCAGAAAGTCTAGGTCCTTATTTCCCAAAATCACTGACAAGGGCATCTTACAGTTTCTCAATCATATAATTATTTCACCCACAGTATGTTACATATAACCACAGGAAGACAATCCATTTGGTGCTTTGTACAAGTTTATTGTGACATTTTTAGTGAAGAATGTATATGCAATGAATGACATTGTTATACTAACCAGTCGAGCAGGTCTATCTATGTTTGATTATTGCAGCCTCAACCTCCAGTACTCAGATAGATCTGGCTGCCCACAGGCCATCAGACAGAGTGCTCTGGCAGACATCACTTCTAAACCTTCCAGAGAATTCAAACATTGTAACCAGATACAATACTGAAATGGTTAGCAGTTCTAAAACAGCATCTGACATCTAACAATTTAAAACATATGAAAGTAGCACTGTAACAGTCTCATCAATATTTTGGCAGTTTAAAAGCTTCGCAACTCGATGGGTCACCAGTACTCAGGTCAGCATGAAAGTACCGAAGAGCCATTAGAGAAAATACACATTCCCCCCCTCACACTCTTCCTCCACCCATTAGCCCCCCCAACTCCCACTTCAGGTGAAACTGCCTGAACGTTGCCTGGAAATGGCATCCATAACTGTAGAAATGTCACCCGCCGCCACCCCCCCACAACTCCATGTTCCCCTCTTTTAACTGATATTAAGCCAAAATGCAAGTTTACACCAAGGAACATTTTACAATTTTTTTTTCCCACTACAACTAGAAGGCAAAGGAAAATCTGGATTAGTATTGGAAGAGTCTGGTGACAGAGGAAATGTAAACAAATTGGTGCCTTTTTCTTGTTTCAGTCTCATAATGGGGCCTGGCACTTGAGAGGCTGGCTTTCTAAGGTAACATGTGCCACACATACACATTATTTCACATATTAAAAGCCCTGATATAAAACACAGTATTTGGTTATTTGTTGAGTGGGAAGACCGCATAAATGGCAGTGCTATTTCTCTCTATTATCCCATTTTACAAAGCTCATTTGGCGAGTGGTATCAAAGTAGGACACTTCACTTCGAGACAGATGATGGTCAACTCTGTTTAGTTTAATACTATTCAAGTACAAAAATGGTGAAAACGACTGAAAATTTATGTTCCCAGTTCTCGTTAGCACATTAGTTTAGAATTCTGTGCTAATCTGAAGAGTTTAAAGTGGAAAGAAAATCAATACAGCTAAGAGTCATTGGCTGTGGGAACCTCCTGCTTCCTCTGCTCTTAATTATAGGAATCTTACAACACCAGGTTATAGTCCAACAGTTTTATTTGAAAATCACAAGCTTTCGGAGCCTTTCGAACCCTTCACTCACTCACCTGACGAAGGAGGTAAGCTCCAAAATCTTGTGATTTTCAAATAAAACTGGTGTTGTAAGATTCCTTACATTTGTCCACCCCAGTCCATCACCAGCATCTCCACATCATGCTCTTAATTATGACTCAGGTATTCCTGTGATTGCAGGCAACCTTGTAGGATTCACAGTACAATAACATGCTGGCTCAGAAGTTGCTATGCGAGTTGGTGGACTTAAGTGGCTTGATAATATGAGTGAGGAACTAATTAAACTAGGTCAAGGAATGTTCTGTTCATGAGACCCCCATGTACAAAATGCCTTTTCAGGTTTCAGCAGTTATTCAATTTGCTCGTTAAACTAAAAGCTTTAGTGTCAAGCAAACTGTCAAAATCCCCCCCACCCCAAAGTACTTCATGAAACTGTGCCGACCTACAGGTATGCTCAAGCATAGGTCGGAGTTCAATAGAGATACTGTTATAAATGAAATTTTAAATTTTTTTTAATTGTATTTTACTCAGCTCACCCAAAAGCTCTGCACTGCAGGGTATCCAACCTGCTTTTGCCCTCTGAATTTCACAGGCCTACAAGTTTGGAAAGAGCTGATCTTAGCATTGCTGTCTTGTTGGTTAATAAATGCTAAATCAGAATGCCAAGATCTATTAGAATTGGCAACTGGAAATATATTCAGATTAATGGGAACATGGATTTAAACTTTGTGGTCCCCACTCCTTCTCCCCTCAAGCCTCCATGTTATGATCTATGCAGCCCACAAAGGCAAAAACTTAGAGACCCTGCTGTGCTGATCTGCGCACCGCACCTGACCGAAGGAAATTGTATTTAGAGGACACTTTTGATAAAGATATTCAAACACAGAGCCTCAATGAGATTCCAGCTCCTCCCAATTACAGGTGCCAGGACCATGTAATACAATTCAAGAAGCTGCTGACATGCAACAGTGTTGTGAAGAGCCTGCAGGGTTTAAAGATGTCATGCTCCATTCTTCTGTTGAACAATCGCCCATTTAAGCAGCATCTTATTTGAAGCGCCTGGTTTCTGAATAACATTAGATTGTTAAACACCATGCGAATACAAAGTCTGCAGGCAATTAGTTCAGAAACAGCGAGCCACAAAGAACTCTTATGCAGACTCACCACCCATCACAAAAAAAAGCCAATTTAAAAACTGGCAAGGAATTTGAAAACAAATCTGATCTTAGTGATAATGACAATTATTTCTGGTTGAGTAGCAGGAAAGGCCACTTTAAGGTCTCTGATGTATCTGTACTGACCAATATCAGCATTTGCTCTGTGACGATGAGTGGACAGGGTACACGAACCACTATAACTGTAATTGTAACCGATCATACCAATAACCGTTCAAGAAGCTGGCTAGACAGATCGGTCAACACACTACTTTTTTGAGGGCTTTCTGCTATAAAACACAGATTTATAGAAAGGAAAGCATTATAGTGGGGAAAAATACCCATGACCAATTCAATAACCATGCTTCAATTTAAATATACCATGTGATGAATCTAGTGTGATCAGAAAGATTCAGATTGCAGTTTTTAGATATTTCAGTTACACAGAGTCCATGCACAGGCTCATAATATGGTGGGGTTGAGGGTGAAACACTAAAACTGTCGAGTACTCCAAGAGCTGGTAGCAGGAGTATATGTAGTTTCCTGACAATGAGAGTGAAAGGTCGGATCAAGTGGTGACAGCGCTGTTGCCCATTAGCCTTGTACACATCAGCACCATTTCAAAACAAGAGCAACAGTAATTTAAAATACACTGGAGAACGTCAGTGGATTAGTTAACTCCAAGGATTATCGGACTAAACAGACATGTTGCTCTTAAGTTATTAAAAAAATCCTATCTAATTCAGTGCATATGCAAAGAATTGTTGATATCTTCATTTTCATATCACTCATTTGCAAAACTCACTCAAAAACCCAGCTCTTCATACGAGAAGACAGCATAAATACTGCAGTTCCCTCAAGCTAATTACAGAATGCTACTGTCTCCCTCTTTCTCATAATTATGTCATGCCATCCCTCCGACCCTCCGAAAAAGTAATTATGAAATGATAAAGGAAACTCAACAATGGAAATGCCATGTATCAGGATCAATAAAAGTCAAGAGTTTGACAAATGGTTGTCTGCCAAGTAGAATTATGGGCCAAGAGCCTTCCCACCGCAGCCGAGCATACAGCATAAGCCTCACAGCAAGTAGCAGCAAGGCCATTAACAGAGATCAGGAGAAAGGTCACAGAACTCGACTTTAACTAAACCACTGCCCTTTTGAAGATTATTTCTGTTCCAGGTCAAGGTGAGGGATACGCGTTTGCAGAACATAATACTGAGGCGATAGCAACTGTTTTGTACATGCAGCAACCTGATCCATGACCAGAAAGCATTAAACTTCAAGGTCTGGAGACCAAGCCTGCAGACCCTCAGTACTATACTCTGGCCCTACAGTCAGAGAAAATGCTCCCAGCTGCCTTTAGTGACAGAAATTAGGCACAAACAGTTCACCAATGGAGTGTTCAACCACCAACTTTGACACAACCTGCATCAGTATACGATGGATCAGCAGCAATACCTCGTACATCCCCCCCAACATATTAAACCAGCTGCTAGTATTTAACAGAATTGGCTACAGTTCTTTTATAATCAAACCTTTCCCGATAATAGTGGCTTCTGCACCCTTAACCAGTGTTGTAAATATTTTATAGAGTACTAGAAAGCTACAACTTCATAAAAGGTACACAGGTAGAAAATTAACATAATGGGAAATAAGAACAATGCAAAATTATTACAATATATAACATATAAAAAGAGAAACTACATGTTAAAAAAATGGCAGAAATAAGGGTACAAAGGTTACAATACTGCATTGTGAACTAAGCACTGAAATCAGCTCTGCCAACACTGGCTACCAAGACCATGTACTCCACTCTGAATCCTTCTCCACCTCTGCTTCAAGGAAGTGGAATTCTTCAATATTTGCCTGTAACAGATTGAGAGAAAGGATAAAATTTTAGAAATAGTGTGCACCATTAAGGTCTACTGGCAATGAATCATCTTTAAATTAAACTCCATATTTGGTCCCCTCTTAAACCTAGCTTCTGTGGTACTGAACCTTACAGACTTGTGAAATGACAGATTCATTCCCTGGTCCATGCTGAAACATAGGAACAGGAGTAGGCCATTAATCCTACTCCAGAGGCAGCTGTGCCTCCGACTGCCTAGGCCCACTGGAATTCCATCTCCACCGTCCGCTCTTCCTTTAAGACCCTCCACAATAACATTTTGGTCACCCCTCTTAGAGCTCTGTCTTTGGCTCGGTATCTTATTTACTTCCTTACACATCTGTGAATTGCCTGGAGAGGTTCAGAACCTGGATTAGTGCTGTAAACTAATGGCAAAGCCTTTGGTCAGATTTTATTCTTTTACCGTTGGAAGTATTTCTAAAGGCATTTAAAGCATGACAATGAACATCACAGATTTTATAATGTAGGAACCATGGCGCCACAACTAATCCAAGTTCTTTTTTTTCTGGAAATCAGACTGAGGCAACATTCTCTGTTGTATATAACTCAATTCTAACACAGACTCAGCTCTTCATTTGTGTTGTGATTCTTTCTTTCTTTCTTTCTTTATTATAAAGTGTGTTGCAGGAGGTTCTCATAAGACTAAATGGTTTCAATTCCAAGCCATAAATGTCCAGGCTAAGAGAAAAAAATCCAACTCTCCATCCCTTCCTCCCAGATTTGCTGTGCTACCCACACCCAGTAACACATCCTTCCTTGGTTTACTATGTGACCCACACCTGCTATCCCCTCCAACCCTGGTTTACTAAACCACATGCACAGAGGACTTCTTCCTTCCTGGGTTTGCTGTGTCAACCATATCCTACACTCATCCTGAGTTCTGAACTATCCACATTTACTGCCCTCACCCAGTCTTATACTCCACTGGCATCCGCAATCGCTCCACCAGATTACGAGGCCACCTGCATATGCTACACATTCACTGCACCACCTATACCTCCTAGTCAATCTCTCTAACTTGGTTGTTGTGTAGCTTGTGCATGTTAACACTCACTCTCCAGTTTAGACATGCTGACTGTGCACACTACTGGTGTCTCCATCTCCTCCTGGTTTCTGCATTTGCATCTGCATCTGGGCCTGCATCTGGGCAATCATCTGCTGCATGCGGCGCAACTGAAAGAGAAAGAGAGAGAGTCGCATAACAATCTGGCCACCGCTTCAAGGCCTCAGTTAATCCATTCAACACTGAAAGGCTTGCAGCTTTCAAGATACACATCTTTCATACATCAGCAAAACAGTCTGTGCCACTTCCTAGTGAACATTAAAGAAATGCAGAGAAACAAACATTGCGGAGTTCAAGGAAAGCAGTTACTTCAAACTGGGAGGACTGATCGAATGCTAAAAGGCTCGTACAGCCCTAATGCACTCAAACTTGATCAGGAAACACTACAGAACTGCCACCAAGAAGCTGGCTTCATATTATGTCAGAATAGAAATCCCAGGCTCACAGTAGAGATTCCTCCCTCACCAGTATTGGATATTTGTCATGCAACAAAGCAGGTCATCTCACTACATTTTGACAGGGTTTTAGATAATCAGTCATGCCATCTTAAGGCTCCAAATTCAGATCTCTATATCCCTCTCTCTATCTATATATCTATATATATAAAAAACTACCACTGAATATGGACCTGAAATGGTCTGCATTGTGTAATGAGAGGGTTAATTAGTAAGTTTATAGTTAAGCATCCTCTGGGGCAGAGTGCGCAAAATATGATAACTACATCATTCAGAATTTCATAGAGTTTAAGTCCGAAACTCTGGTCTTAAATTGAAACAAAGCCAATTACATAGGTACGAGGGGCGAGTTGGCTAAGGTAGATTGGGAAATTAGACTAAAAGATATGACGGCAGAAAAGCAATGTCGAACATTGAAAGAAATGATTGATAATTCTCAAAGAACATACATTCCCTTGAGGAATAAAAACTTCACGGGAAAAGTGATCCTATGTGGCTAACTAGAGAAGTTAAGAATAGTTTTAGATTAAAAGAGGATGCTAACAATGTCGCCAAAAAAAGTAGTAAGCCTGAGGATTGGGAGGGTTTTAAAAATCAGTAAAAGATGACCAAGAAATTGATAGAGGAAGAAAAATTGAATGAGAGTAAACTAGCAAGAAATATAAAAACAGATTGTAAGAGCTTCTACAAGTATGTAAAAAAGGAAGAGATTAGCAAAATTAAAAGTGGGTCCCTTAGAGGCAGAGACAGGGGAAATTATAATGGGAAATAAGGAAATGGCAGAGATGTTAAACAAATATTTTGTATCTGTCTTTACAGTAGAAGATGCAAAAAACATACCGGAAACAGTGGGGAACCAAGGTCCTAATGAGAATGTGGAACTTAAAGCAATTAAGATTAGTAAAGGAAAAAGTACTGGAGAAATTAATGGGACTAAAAGCCAACAAATCCCTTGGACCTGATGACCTACATCCTAGGGTTTTAAGAGGTGGCTGCAGAGATAGTGGATGCATTGGTTTTGATCTTCCAGAATTCCCTAGATTCTGAAACAGTCCCCATGGATTGGAAGGTAGCAAATATAACCCCGCTGTTCAAGAGGAAAGAGAAAACAGGGAACTATAGGCCAGGTAAGCTTGACATCAGTAGTAGGGAAAATGCTTGACTCCATTAAGAACATAGTAACGGAGCACTTAGAAAATCATATGATTAGGCAGAGTCAACACGGCTTTATGAAAGGGAAATAGTGTTTGACGAATCTATTAAGAGTTTTTAACTAGCAGGGTAGATCTTTCAAAGTTCTCTAGATTCAGGAACTGTCCCTCTGGATTGGAAAATTGCACATGTCACTCTGCTTTTTAAGAAAGGAGAGAGAGGGAAACCAGGGAATTATAGACCAGTTAGCCTAACATCAGTTGTGGGGAAAATGCTGGAGTCTATAATTAAGGATAGGGTGACTGAACACCGAGAATTTTCAGTTAATCAGAGAGAGCCAGCATGGATTTGTGAAAGGTAGGTCGTGCCTGACAAACCTGATTGAATTTTTTGACAAGGTGACTAAAGTAGTGGACAGGGGAATGTCAATGGATGTTATTTATATGGACTTCCAGAAGGCATTTGATAAGGTCCCACATAACAGACTGTTAGCTAAGCTGGAAGCCCATGGAATCGAGGGAAAAGAACAGACTTGGTTAGGAACTTGGCTGAGCGAAAGGTGATGGAGAGTAGGGATAATGGGAAGGTACTCACATTGGCAGGATGTGACTAGTGGAGTCTTGCAGGGATCTGTCTTGGGGCCTCAATTATTCACAATATTTATTCAATTGTTCACAATATTTATTAACGACTTAGACGAAGGCATAGAAAGTCTCATATTTAAGTTTGCCGACGACACAAAGATTGGTGGCATTGTAAGCAGTGTAGATGAAAACATAAAATTACAAAGCGATATACATAGATTAGGTGAATGGGCAAAACTGTGGCAAATGGAATTCAATGTAGACAAATGTGAGGTCATCCACTTTGGATCAAAAAGGATAGAACAGGGTACTTTCTAAATGGTAAAAAGTTAAAAACAGTGGATGTCCAAAGGGACTTAGGGGTTCAGGTACATAGATCGTTGAAGTGTCATGAACAGGTGCTGAAAATAATCAATAAGGCTAATGGAATGCTGGCCTTTATATCTAGAGGACTAGAGTACAAGGGGGCAGAAGTTATGCTGCAGCTATACAAAACCCTGGTTAGACCGCACCTGGAGTACTGTGAGCAGTTCTGGGCACCACACCTTCGGAAGGACATATTGGCTTTGGAGGGAGTGCAGCATAGGTTTACTAGAATGATACCCGGACTTCAAGGGTTAAGTTACGAGGAGAGATTACACAAATTGGGGTTGTATTCTCTAGAGTTTAGAAGGTTAAGGGGTGATCTGATCGAAGTTTATAAGATATTAAGGGGAACGGATAGGGTGGATAGAGAGAAACTATTTCCGCTGGTTGGGGATTCTAGGAGTAGGGGGCACAGTCTAAAAATTAGAGCCAGACCTTTCAGGAGCGAGATTAGAAAACATTTCTACACACAAAGGGTTGTAGAAGTTTGGAACTCTCTTCCGCAAACGGCAATTGATACTAGCTCAATTGCTAAATTTAAATGTGAGATAGCTTTTTGGCAATCAAAGGCGGGTATATAGAGTTAGATCACAGATCAGCCATGCCATGATCTTATCAAATGGCGGAGCAGGCACGAGGGGCTGAATGGCCTACTCCTGTTCCTATAAAGCGGAACCAGCGGGTGTAGTATACTTGAATTTTCAAAAGGTATTCGATAAGGTGCCACATAAGAGGTTGTTACACAAGATTAGGGCTCATGTATTAAGGATTGGTTAACGGACAGAAAACAGAGTAGGAATAAACGGGTCATTTTCGGGTTGGCAGGTTGTAACAAGTGGGATGCTGCAAGGATCAGTGCTCGCAGGCCTCAGCTGTTTACAATATATGTCAATGACTTGGATGAGGGGACAGAGTGTAAAGTATCCAAGTTTGCTGATGGTACAAAGCTAGGTGGGAAGTAAACTGTGAGGACGACGCAAAGTGCTGCAAAGGGATATAGACAGGTTAAGTGAATGGGCGAGAAGCTGGTAGATGGAGTATAATGTGGGGAAATGTGAAATTATCCACTTTGGTAGGAAGAACAGGAAAGCAGAATTTTTTTTTAAAAAGGTGAGACACTAAGAAACGTTGGTAGGCAGAGGGATTTGGGGTCCTTGTAAACGAATCACAGAAAGTTAACAAGCAGATACAGCAAGCAATTGGGAAGGCAAATGGTATGTGAGACCACACCTGGAGTACGGTGTATGAGGAGAGATTGAGTAAAATGGGCCTATATTATCTGGAGATTAGAAGAATGAGAGGTGATCTCATTGAGATGCATAAAATTCTTAGAGGCCTTGACAGGGTAGATGCTGAGAGGCTGTTTCCCCTGGCTGGAGAGTCTAGAACTAGGGGTCAGTCTCAAGGTAAGAGATCGGCCACTTAGGACCGAGATGAAGAAAAATTTCTTCACTCAGAGGGTTGTGAATATTTGGAATTGTCTACCCTAGAAGGCTGGGGATGCTCAGTCGTTGAATCTATTCAAGACCGAGATCGATAGATTTTTGGACACTAAGGGAATCAAGGGATGTGGGAATAGGGTGGGAAAGTGGAGTTGAGATAGAAGATCAGCCATGATCTGACTGAATGGCGGAGGGGCCTACTCTTGCTCCTATTTCTTATGTATTGCTTTTATGGAAATCAAGCCCCTCCTTGATCAAGGCAGTGGGGAGAGAGAAATGGAAGTGGGGATTTCCTACATTGTTGTTATTCTTACCTCAGCTTCTTTCTCCAGCAGGATCTGGTCCTTATCCTGAGGATTCTCTTCTCCTTTCCTGGAGATAGGACAGTATTAGATACACACAAGCACAGATCTATTTCATACAGCGTACCTTACCTCTCGTGGATCTCTGTCTGGCAGTTGACAATTAAAATGAATAATCTGAATTTAACCTGTCCCTCAAATCACAAGCAAAATGTTCCTTGAAATTAAACAGCTCTCTCGTACGACAATGGCAACTTTACTCAACTTGTTCTCACATTGCCCCTTTTAGACAAATCTTGGGCCTGATATCACTCTCCAAATTTCATGTTCATTCTACTGCCTGCCAGAGTCAGCCTGCAGTATGATCTCAGGTAGGTAGTGAAAACAGTGGGAGAAAGAGAGGAGCAAACCTGAAGACCTATGCTGGCTTGGAAACCATCCCTGCAGCTAAGTCCAGCTTTTGAGTTATTTGAAATGTTTTATTTGATTAGACAGCTGCAGTTTTCTAAAGGGTAGTATGAAGAAGCCCAATGTCCTTTGCAATTCACAGCAGTTCTCAAAGGGTTAATGTTTGGTACATGTCACATGTACACAATGTCACAATGACTTGAGGTAAAGCACAGGAAATGGGAAGCACCTCCTGGTCAGAAGTGATTCTGTTTTCTCTCTTCTCTCCTCCCCCCAACAATGTCATTAAATCCAATGATCAGAAGTTACTCTGCTCTCTTCCCAAGCATCCAGTTCCATTTTCCCAAATAGTGATCCTCAGAGGAAGGGAGTGCAATAATTTGCACTGATTAATGCTTTAAAGCACTAAAAACTGGGTTCAGCCTCATTTCACTTCAGACTCCTTAACAGTCAAAAGAGTATGAGGGTATCTTCATTTATTCCATCTTGGCCAGAATCAGACAATCTGTCTGGGCTACATTTGAATTTGGATTTTGGGGAAAGGATAGTGCCAAACCCAATACCTCAAAGATGATTTTTAACCTGTGTCTGGAATCTGCTCCCTATTGTAACATTGGCAGTGTGAATATGGCGCAATTTAATCCCCAACTATTGAGCTTCATACAGCAACAATCCGTAATGGTCGCCAGTCACTGAATTGAGAAAACAGTTGGATGAAACCAATCTTATTCAGAAGCACAGGGACCTCTATTGGAATACTGTTCCAACAAGTTCAGATTAGTTTAATAGCACATTCCACCCAGGCAACAACATCTCCAGCCAACAGTTAACTGGGACAATATGTATGTGAGATTGCCATTAGTACGGAACCAACCCCACTCTGCTGGCATCAGGACAACCTACCCATACAATTACTTACACTGCTAAACACTTCCTACTAAAATAACAGGCCCAAAGCTAGTCTAACAATTGTCATTGTGACTGTGGAGATGGCCTTCCTTCACATCAAATATCTTCTGTACCTCCTAACCCATCCATCAGACAAATGAACACCACGAGTCCTTGGCAAAACATTTTCTTTTACAAACAAGTATAAATTAATAGCCAAGAATGTGGAAAAAGGAAAAAAAAGCTGCAAACATATAAAGGAAAGAGGAAAGTAGTAACGAGGATAGGTGAGTTGGGGGACATGGATCTAATTCTGTCAGTCAGACTGAACTTCCCATTTCATAGCAATGGTGTTAAATGCAGTGCCTAATCACTCTAAGGTATTAAAATGCGTGCTAATGTTAGAGGATTAACCCTGAGAGCTAATAACATTTTTAAAAATTCTATAAAGAAATGCATTTCCAATCTCAACCATCCTTGTGTGTAGTCCCTCAAGTATAACAAACGTCAAGCAAAAATCATAGATAGCAAAAAAAAAATAGCACAAGGAGGTTACGGCACAGTTAAGTCTTCCTGGAAAGCTAGGTTAGGTGCACGGGGAAGCATACACTACCTTTCTACTCACTACTGAGGCATACATACAACCCTTAAACACATTGCTTCAATACTTTGTTTGAAGGGCACAGTACCTGTCACAGGCAGTCTACAGCAGTATTACCACAGTGCACAGTTTGGGTTACTCTGGGACAACGGAAATGTTTTCATAGAATGGATTATTAGAACATGGAATGCATTATCACAAGCAGAGTCAATCACAACATGTAAAAGGGAATCAAACACTTGAAAAAAAACATTGAAGGGTACTGCAGGAGCAGGGAATTGAGGTTGGAGTAGATGGGACTGATGTGGAGCCAATACAAATTCAGGTATAGGCAAATTGGATCAAATGGCCTCCTCTGTGCTTAATTTGCTATGTTACTGCAAACATGTGCCTTCAGTAAAGAGGTTTATTATAAAATTGTACAGTAGTGGTTTAATGTTTCCTAACCCACCCAACCGCACATACACATTTAATGTGTTTCGGTTAGAATCCTTAATTAATTTATAATTTTAATCCTTCCCTTTCGCAAGATTAGTGTGTGTAAAGAGCTAGTTTTTACTGAAATGTGTCATGTAAACAGGGAGCAGCTTATGAATCATAGAATGGTTACAGCACAGGAGGAGGCCATTTGGTCCATCGAGCCTGCGCCAGCTCTCTGCAAAAGCAATCCAACTGGACCCACTCCCCCGCTCTTTCCCCGTGGCCCTGCAATTTCTTCTCCTTCAGGTACCTATCTAATTCTTTTTTGAAAGCCACAATTGACCCTGTTTCCACCACCCTTTCAGGCAGTGCATTCCAGATCCTAACCACTCACTGCATAAAAGTGTTTTTCCTCACGTCACCTTTGGTTCTTCTGCCAATCACCGTAACCCTGTGTCCTCTGGTACGCGACCCTTCTGCCAGTGGGAACAGTTTTTCTTTATTTACTTTGTTCAAAATCATGAAGGGTCCAGACATCTTTTCAAATCTCCTCTCATCCTTCTCTACTTTAAGGAGAACAATCCCAGCTTTTTCAGTCTATCCACATAACTGAGATCCCTCATCCCTGGGACCATTCTAGTAAATCTTTTCTGCACCCTGTCTAAGGCCTTCACATCCTTCCTGAAGTGCAGTGCCCAGAATTAGACACAATACTTCAATTGTGGCCAAACCAGTGTTTTATAAAGGTTCAACATAACTTCCTCGCTTTTGTACTCTATGCCTCTATTTATAAAGTCCAGGATCCCATATGCTTTCTTAACCGCTTTCTCAACCTATCCTGCCAGCTTCAACGACCTGTGTACATATACTCTCTTCCTACACCCCCTTTAGATTTGTGTTTAGTTTATATTGCCTCTGCTCATTCTTCCTACCAAAATGTAGCACCTTACAATTCTCAGCATTAAATTTCATCTGCCACGTGTCCACCCATTCCGCCAGCCTCTATATGTCCCCTTGAAGTCTATCACTATCCTCCTCACTGTTCACTATACTTCCAAGTTTTGGGTCATCTGCAAATTTTGAAATTGTGCCCTGTACACCCAAGTCCAAGTCATTAATATATATCAAGAAAAGTAGTGGTCCCAGTACCGACCCCTGGGATCCACCACTGCACACCTTCCTCCAATCTGAAAAACAGCCTTTCACCACTACCCTGTTTCCTTTTACTTAGCCAATTTCGTATCCATGTTGCCACTGCCCCTTTTATTCGGTGAGCTTCAATTTTATTGACAAGCCTATTATGTGGCACTTTATCAAATGCCTTTTGGAAATCCATATTGCCCTCATCAACCCTCTGTTACCTCATCAAAAAACTCAAACACTTTAGTCGAACACGATTTGCCTTTAACAAATCCGTGCTGGCTTTCCCTTATTAATCCACACTTGTCCAAGTGACTATTAATTTTGTCCTGGATTATTATTTCTAAAAGCTTCCCCACCACCGAGGTTAAACTGACTGGCCTGTAGTTGCTGGGTTTATCCTTACACCGTTTTTTGAACAAGGGTGTAACATTTGCAATTCTCCAGTCCTCAGGCACCACTTATGAGAATTAAACTGCTCACTTCACAGCCGATATGTTATGCAGCTAGCCCGACAACTCCTCTAACCTGGATGGGTGAGTCTCAGGAATGCCCCCATGCTGGGAAATCAGCCTGCACTGATATCTGAGTTAGCCTGCCTCCAACAGTCAGAACTCAACTTGGCTTGATGAAGCATCCCACACTACATGGAGTCAATCAATCCTTCTGCCTATGGCAGCAAGTGCCCAACTCACATCACATATATGCAGCCACCAAGATAGAGATGGAAACCAATGTAGACCTTGCAGCCAAGGATCACGTGGCTTTTGTAGCAGGAGGACATTAAGTAGTAAAGAAGGCAACGTGCTGATTTAACTGCCTCCAATTGAAGTGATGTGGAAAATCAAATAGGCTGAAGTGACACTGATGACTGCAGTGTTACATCATGTGACTGGCACTACAGCTTCATAAAGGTTGGGTGCTCATACAAAAGTGACCTTATTGGGATGCAAGAATAATTTGTAGTACAAACTGCACCCAAGCAATTTATAACGCAAGCTAGGCAGGCAGATAAACGTAGAATGGTGTGATCTTTTCAAGTAACGGACAAATGACTTTCAGCCAAACAGCCATTGCAAAAGAGCTGCAACTACATGGCAATGGCAGCGATCAGCAATAAATCAACAGGTGCAGCAGCTGGCAATCTGGTAGCAACACGGTGAAATGAATGTTCTAAAACAGCCCGTGGCCTTTTGTCATCACATTGCATGCGGTCAGTTGCACTGTAGTTACACTTGCTGTCACATCGCACTTGCCCGAATCCCTGGAAACAAAGTGGTAAGAGTGTGTTCTGTATTTCCAATGGGTGCCTGTTTTAAACGTAGCAGGTTTGGACATATTTGGAGCCCAGTGGAATCTTAAAATTGCTCCTACCAAATTGGCACGGAGACATCACAGCTTAATTAATCCATATACCTTCTTTTCAGGAACTGTGCTGCTCAAGATGGGGAAAGTATAAATATTAAAACATTACACTAAAAAAAAGTTAAACATTCACAACATTCTTAAATTTCAAACATTTATAAAAGAACCAAATAAATCTGGCTTCATGGACACCAACAAGGTACAAAACCCAATTCATGTAGCAGAGTCTGATTGGTTCCTTCAGTAATATGTGTCCCATTGGTTCCCACTTCTGGTGCAACTCATAGATAGATACATAGGGCTAAATACATAGATTTAATAAAAAGGATAGTAGGAAACAGATCAAAAGGATAGACCCTTCCCAACTCCTCAAGTTTTCACCAATTTGTTGCTGCATACCACACCTTTCCCCAGTGTGTGCCAAATACTAAGCAACTCCCAGACACGGCAGACGTAACAAATGGTACGAGTCACTCTGGAATCAGTTTCTACAAAAATAGTCTTTCAGAACACGATACCATGCATTCTCAATAATGGGCTTGTAATTACTCTGCACTGCTGTACCACAGTCCTATTCCTAACCTCACCTGCAATCCTGTGAGAACACTTCAGAGATAAGACTCTAAAACATGCCAATAAGTTCCTTTACATGGGGGGGGGGGGGAAAGAGAGGGCGGGGGGGGGGGGGAAAGAGAGGGCGGGGGGGGGGAAGAGAGGGCGGGGGGGGGGAAGAGAGGGCGGGGGGGGGGGGGAAGAGAGGGCGGGGGGGGGGGGGGGAAGAGAGGGCGGGGGGGGGGAAGAGAGGGCGGGGGGGGGGGAAGAGAGGGCGGGGGGGGGGGAAGAGAGGGCGGGGGGGGGGGGAAGAGAGGGCGGGGGGGGGGGAAGAGAGGGCGGGGGGGGGGGGGAAGAGAGGGCGGGGGGGGGGAAGAGAGGGCGGGGGGGGGGAAGAGAGGGCGGGGGGGGGGGAAGAGAGGGCGGGGGGGGGGGAAGAGAGGGCGGGGGGGGGGAAGAGAGGGCGGGGGGGGGGAAGAGAGGGCGGGGGGGGGGGGAAGAGAGGGCGGGGGGGGGGGAAGAGAGGGCGGGGGGGGGGGAAGAGAGGGCGGGGGGGGGGGGGAAGAGAGGGCGGGGGGGGGGAAGAGAGGGCGGGGGGGGGAAGAGAGGGCGGGGGGGGAAGAGAGGGCGGGGGGGGGAAGAGAGGGCGGGGGGGGGAAGAGAGGGCGGGGGGGGAAGAGAGGGCGGGGGGGGGAAGAGAGGGCGGGGGGGGGGAAGAGAGGGCGGGGGGGGGGGGAGAGAGGGCGGGGGGGGGGGGGGGAAAGAGAGGGCGGGGGGGGGGGGGAAGAGAGGGCGGGGGGGGGGGGAAGAGAGGGCGGGGGGGGGGGAAGAGAGGGCGGGGGGGGGGGGGGAAGAGAGGGCGGGGGGGGGGGGGGAAGAGAGGGCGGGGGGGGGGGGAAGAGAGGGCGGGGGGGGGGGGGGAAGAGAGGGCGGGGGGGGGGGGGGAAGAGAGGGCGGGGGGGGGGGGGGAAGAGAGGGCGGGGGGGGGGGGGAAGAGAGGGCGGGGGGGGGGGAAGAGAGGGCGGGGGGGGGGGGGGGGAAGAGAGGGCGGGGGGGGGGGAGGGGGGGGTTAGGTACTCCTTCCATCTCTCCAAAAGATGTTCATTTTCCTGCCGGGGAGGGTCTAATGAAGATTCATGTAGAGCTCATAGCATGGAATTGTACAATCGTGCTCGTAAAACCATACCGTACACCTTCCCAACGCTGGAAGCACTTCAGCGAGACTCAACAGTTATTTTTCAAAGACTTCATGATTTTTAGAAGGGCCTTCCTTTGTCACCCGAGCTAAATTGGCTTTAGTGGCTTACTGAACCAATGCAGCTATTGCTGGTTGGCAAGCTGATCCAGCCACAGTCACTCCTGCACTGTTCCGTCTCCCTGACCGAAAGACCCAAGTGGGTCCCTCTCAGACATCTGAAAGAGGAAGACCAGAAATCAAAAAAGGCTATTTTCAGGTGAGCGGTGAACCTTCTATGGAGTTCCTTATAGCCAGGAATTGTTCCAAAGCCAAACTAGCTTCTACTTACATCAGGGACAGTGTTTTGGGATTTACCTTTTCTGAAGAGATTTTACAAAAAGCTGAATAATTCACACTTTGATGTGCTGTTACTAGCTTGATTTGGGTCATTTTTGGTAATCCATATTAAGGCCATTGGCAGGGTATTAGAAAGCCAGCACCCAGTTTAAACCAAATCGGGGATCTGAACTGGTAAGGGAAAAGGCCTAATTCATGTTGCCCGGAGGCTAATGTGTTCCGACTGTTCCCCCTTCTGCTACAAAACAGATGAGGTGGCTTCAAAGGGCAGCTCAGCGGCGTGAGAAGTAGAACCTTATTTTTTTTTTAGTGGAAGGGGCCAAGTCAGAGTTCCGAGGCTATTGGTTACTGATTAGATGAATTTAGTCCATTCTGGGCTGGTTCATACATAACCAGTGTCACAAAAGGAGAACACAATAATGGCAAGTATTATCTACACCCCTTTCCAACTAGGTGAATTTGGACAGAGTTAGGAATAGGGCGATTTGATTAATGGGATTCTGGACCAACTGGATTCCAACGCCCCAGGAACAGGGTAACGCTCATCAGCTGCATTCCCTCCCTTCACACACCGGGTGCAGGTTGTGGTATACCACAAGCTTCTGTTCAAATGGTTTTCAGAGGGTGAGAAGGTAGAGATAGATGACAGATACGTACGAAGGAGACAGAGGGAGAACGTAACCATGTGAAGACAACCTGCCGCCCCGTTTGAGACGCTCCGAGCGGAAGTTTTCATAGTGAAGATCCTGGGTCACCTCCTGCAGATCCTGCATGTGTGTACTAGACATTTCAAAGAAAAAAGGGGGAAATTAGAACAGTTCATTTTTGGAACAAGCTGGGTGAAGCAGCTAAATCAGTCCTTTCAAACTGAGCAGGTCCAAATACAAAAAACAGCACAAGTCTGCATCAGTAAATATTTAGCTGCGGAATGTGAAATTAAATTATCAAGGAATATAAAAAGAAATAGTAAAGTATTCTATAGATACATAAATAACAAAAGAAAAATTAGACTAGGTTCAGAGCCACACAATAAACTCACAGGTAATGGCAGAAATATTAAATAATTACTTTGCCTCTGTATTTACCAAGGAGACTATCATGGCAGGCATGACGTTAGAAAAAGAGATCAAAAAAGATATAAAGGCATTTAAGATAGAAAAGGGGGAGATCAATGAAAAACTAATCAAACTTAGAGGGGATAAAGTCCCTGGTCCGGATGGATTGTATCTATGCATATTAAAAGAAGTTAGGGAAGAGAGAGCAGAGGCACTATTACGTATACATAAAAATTCATTAGAAAAGGGAATAGTGCCAGAGGACTGACAGACAGCTAATGTGATTCCTATATTTAAAAAAGGACATAAAACCAGTCCAGGGAACTATAGACCAATTAGCTTAACGTTGATGGTAGGAAAGATAATGGAATCTTTACTCAAAGATGTAATAGAAAGACATCTAGAAACCGAAAATATAATAAAGAACAGTCAGCACGGATTTCAAAAGGGAAGGTCATGCTTGACCAACCTTACTGAATTCTTTGAAGAAGTAACAGAAAGGGTAGACATGGGCAATGTAGTGGATGTAAAATATTTGGATTTTTCAAAAGGCCTTCGATAAGGTACCGCATTGTAGACTCATGACTAAGGTTAGAGTATGTGGAGTCAGGGGAAGAATAGCAGAATGGATAGCAAGCTGGCTACAAAACAGAGTAGGGGCTAAAGGTAGTTACTCAGACTGGCAAAAGGTGAGAAGTGGTGTTCCACATGGATTGGCGCTGGGACCATTCACAATTTACATAAACGATTTGAACTTGAGAATCAAACGTACAATTTCAAAATTTGCGGTCGACACCAAATTAACTTGTTAATTAATTAACTCAGTTAATACTGAGGAGGACTGCGACAAAATACAGGAAGACATTAATATACTTGCAGAATGGGCGTGTAATTGGCAAATGAATTTCAATATAGATAATTTTAAGTATTACATTCTGGTAGGAAGAATAAGGGGGCCACATACTGCTTGGATAATAAGAGTCTAAATGGGGTAGAGGAGCAGAGAGATCTGAGGGTACAGATACATAAACCTCTAAAAGTAGCGAGGCAGGTTAATAAAGCCATAAAAAAGGAAAACCAAGCATTGGGGTGCATTTCTAGAGGGATAGAATTGAAATTAAAATTAAAATTAAAATTGTATAGAACCTTGGTTAGAGCACATTTGGAGTACTGTGAATAGTTCTAGTCTCCATATTATAAAAAAGATAGAGACAATGGAGAAGGTGTATAAAAGATTTACTAGGATGATACCAGAACTGAGAGGTTATACCTATCAGGAAAGATTGAGCAGGCTGGGGCTCTTTTCTCTAGAAAAGAGAAGACTGAGGGGTGACCTGCTAGGAGGTCTTTAAGATTATGAAAGGGTTTGATAAAGTAGATGTAGAGATGTTTCCACTTGCAGGGGAGACCAGAACTAGGGGCCATAAATATAAGATAGGCACTAATAAATCCAATCGGGAATTCAGGAGAAATTTCTTTACCTAGTGAGTGTTTAGAATGTGGAACTTGCTACCACAAGGAGTAGTTGAGGTGAATATCATAGATGCATTTAAGCAGAAGCTAGATAAACGCACGAGGGAGAAAGGAATAGAAGGATATGTGATGGGTTAGATGAAGTAGGGAGGGAGAAGACTCGTGTGGAGCGTAAATACCGGCATGGACCTGTTTGGCCAAATGGCCAGTTTCTGTGCTGTGCGTTCTATGTAATTTTATGATGTTCGAAATACTGAATAGCACCACAGTAACCAGAAAACAGTAAAACATTCCACTACAACAGCCCTAACGTTGAGAAGTTGTGAGAATCATACGACTCCACAAGTGGGTTGCCTAGCAAATGCATGCCTTGGATCCACAGTGATGCTTAGATATGCCGCCAAGATGTCTGCCACCAGCTGAAGGTTAGCTGCTCGCAGCCAATAAATGCACCTCGTGGTATTAAGCCACAGGCTGGAAAAATACCAGGTCCAATCCCAGATCTATACTGAGTTAGCTGAAATTAGCCAATACAGTAGTACAGTTGCAATAACTGGCTTCAGCTGCCATAGCTTTAAGAAGGGAAAGGAGAGCAGAAAGGGAGAAGAGAAAGAGAAAGGGTTCCTTTTCTGGATTGCTATCCAGACACTTCTCCTGGAAAATACAATGTTGAGCAACAGGAGCAGACTTCGTTTTGGGTCTAAGGTTAATTAGCACACCCTTACTCACTGACCAAGTTCATACCAGAAGAATAGCCAATTGGACACGGCATTGGTGGGCTGCAGGGATTAGCAAAACTGCCCCCCAGCATGAATCACTGCCTCCAAGAGAGAAAAGGAGAAACAGTGAGGAAAAAAAAATACCAATTTTTCTTCAATTATATATACACAAGGCTGGGTTTTCACACAAACATTCAAAACCATTGAAGGATCTTAACCTAGAGAATTCTTCAGGAGTATTTGCTGAACACATTTAACATTTTGGCAGTACACAGCAGTCAGTTCATATTTTAACATCTGCCCAAATGCTGCACTGGGGGTGCAAGGATTAACACATTACTATGACATGTACAGCCAGGGCACTTACATTAACATGGTTCTCAGCTTCAGGAAGTCGTTGTGCTCTGGATTCTCCACTTCCACTACTCCCCAAGGATACAAACGACCTCGGACTTTTTTACCTTTTGCCTCAATCAACTGATTTGATCCAACTACAGCAAAAGGGGTACTGGCCTGTATTCACAAGAGAGAACACTTCAGTGTAATATCACAGCTGTTCAGTGACTGACCCACCTAAAATCAAACCTTCATAGTCTTCTGCTGCCAAGACCCAGATGCAAGTTTGACCAAAAGCCTTGTTGGACTGCACAGATAATGTTGAAAATATACAGAACAAAGGCATAATCCATCCTAAAGACCAGATACAATCCCAGACAGCTGACCCTGGAGATACCGTATGTATAAGGCTGCGGGATTATTTACTCCCAGACTACCCAAGCATGCCAATCCCATACAACGGGTACCTAAGCCAGTTTTCAGATGTATTCCAACATTATTATTGCATCTCATATATACCTACTTTCTCTTTCACTCCTGTGGATTAAACCTCAAATCTTAAAAGGACAGTGCACTAATCTACTGAACCTCGGTTCCCAGAAAGTAAATAAATCTGATGTTTCTCTCATACTTTCCATGTATCTCAGCATTATGTCAATGAGTGGGCATGGATTACCCATCACCAAGGCCATTGATTTAGTTTCCATTGAAATATGGATGGAATTGAATCCATAAAACACCAGCAAAATTCTCAGAAAATCCTAGGAAAAAAGTTGCAGTTTGACTTGTTAACACTGCGAATCAATGGCCCGGCCTATGACTTGACACAGAGACTTGCCTCAACGATCGAGGAACCATTCTTCTCTGAAAGAATGTTTACACACGCACATTTACAGAAATGCACAAGGAAGGATTCGTACACCTGCCTTAAAAATGGAGTCCAGAAGAGCTTAATGGATTGAAGTTCCACTTTATCTAGTGGTTGTCAATCTATTAGCTAAAGGCTAGGATATACATTTTGCAACCCATCTAGTCTAATGGAGAGTATTAGTTACTGATGGGGCTGCCTAATGTTCACTGGCCAAATGAAGTAACAGCTAAGGGTTACCTAAATGTTGAATATCTACTTTAGGTATGGTTTTCTTCATTCCCTAGTTGACAGTTTATTGAATTATCGAAATCAATGGCTCAACTTACTTTGCTCCTGAAAAAGTTGCCCCACAAAATCGATGAATAGTCTCGCACATTAATGAGCTTAGTTAACTCTGAAGGGTTCAACTCTACAAGTTGATACTTTGCACCCGAATAGCAAGTGCAGCAACACGATTCTGATAACACAAATACCATACTTCAGTGTCTGGATACAGGGTTCGACAATTAGTTCCTTCCATTAATATATCTCACTATGGTTCTGTTGCCTATTCAGACTCAGTACATGGTGGATTTTTCTTCTTTGAAGGAGACATCACTCAATGCGTAAGCCGGTTTACAAGCCAAAATGCATGCTTGTACTTGGTACCATAAATATGGTTTACTTCAAGCCAAGTATTTAAACTACCATTCAGTTTGAATACTCCCTTCATAGAAAATTTACGGCACAGAAGGAAGCCATTCAGCCCATCGTGTCCACGCCGGCCGAAATTGAGCCACTCAGCCTAATCCCACTTTCCAGCAATAGCCGTGGTCCGTAGCCTTGTAGGTCACGGCACTTCAGGTGCACGTCCAGGTACTTTTTAAAATGAGTTGAGCGTTTCTGCCTCTACCACCCTTTCAGGCAGTGAGTTTCAGACCATTACCACCCTCTGGTTGAAAAAAATTTTCCTCAGCTCCTCTCTAATCCTTCTACCAATCACTTTAAATCTATGACTTGGATGAAGGAACATAGTGTCTTGTGGCCAAATTTGCTGCTGATACAAAGATAGGTGGAAAAGCAAGTTGCGTTCAGGACACAAAGTGTCTGCAAAGGGATAGACAGGTTAAGCGAATGGGCAAAAATTTGGCAGATGGAATATAATGTGGGAAAATGTGAAGTCATCCACTTTGGGAGGAAAAATAAAAAAACAAAATATTATTTGAATGGAGAAATACTACAACATGCTGCAGTACAGAGGGATTTGGCTGTCCTCGAACATGAAACACAAAAAGTCGACATACAGGTGCAGCAGGTAATCTGGAAGGCAAATTGAATATTGGCCTTTATTTCTAGGGGGATGGAGTATAAAAGCAGGGAAGTCATGCTACAACTGTATATGGTGCAGGCGAGACCACACCTGGAGCACTGCGGACAGTTCTGGTGCCCTTATTTAAGGGCAAACATACTTGCATTGGAGGCAGTTCAGAGAAGGTTCGCTAGGTTGATTCCAGGTATGGAAGAGTTGTCTTATGAGGAAAGATTGAACAGGTTGGGTCTATACTCATTGGAGTTTAGAAGAATGAGAGGAGATATTATTGAAACATAAAAGATTCTGAGGGGACTCGATAGGGTAGATGCTGAGAGGATGTTACCCCTCATGGGGGAATCTAAAACTAGGGGGCATAGTCTCAGAATAAGGGGTCGCCCATTTAGGAGGAATTTCTTCTCCCAGAGGGTCATGAATCTTTCGAATTCTTTGCCCCAAAAAGCTGTGGAGGCTGAGTCATTGAATACATTCAAGGCTGAGTTAGACAAATTTTTGATCAGCAAGGGAGTCAAAGGATATGGGGAAAGGGCGGGAAAGTGGAGTTGAGGTAAAAATCAGATCAGCCATGATCTCATTAAATAGTGGAGCAGACTCGAGGGGCCGAATGGCCTACTCTTGCTCCTATCTTTTATGATCTTATGCACCCTGGTTATTGACCTCTCTGCTAAGGGAAATAGGTCCTTCCTATCCACTCTATCTAGGCCCCTCATAATTTTATACACCTCAATTAAATCACCCCTCAGCCTCCTCTGTTCCAAAGAGAACACCACCAGCCTATCTAATCTTTCCTCGTAGCTAAAATTCTCCAGCCCTGGCAACATCCTCGTAAATCTCCTCTGTAGCCTCTCTAGTGTAATTACATCCTTCCTGTAATGTGATGACCAGAACCGTACACAGTACTCAAGCTGTGGCCTAACCAGTGTTTTATACAGTTCCAGCATAACCTCTCTGCTCTTATATTCTATGCCTCGGCTAAGTATTCCAAATGCCTTCTTAACCACCTTATCTACCTGTCCTGCTACCTTCAGGGATCTGTGGACATATACTCCAAGGTCCCTCGCTTCCTCTACACCTCAGTATCCTCCCATTTATTGTGTACTCCCTTGCCTTGTTTGCCCTCCCCAAATGCATTACTGGATTGAATTCCATTTGCCACTTTTCTGCCCACCTGACCAGTCCATTGATATCTTCCTGCAGTCTACAGCTTTCCTCCTCACTATCAATCACATGGTCAATTTTTGCATCATCATCTGCAAACTTCCTAATCATGCCCCCTACATTTAAGTCCAAATCATGAATATATAATCACAAAAAATAAGGGACCCAGTACTGAGCCCTGCAGAACCCCATTAGAAACAGTCACAAAAACACCAGTCAACCATTACCCTTTGCTTCCTGCCACTGAGCCAATTTTGGATCGAACTTGCCACTCTCCCTTGGATCCCATGGGCTCATGCTTTTTTGACCAGTCTGCCATGTGGGACCTTGTCAAAAGCCTTGCTAAAATCCATGTAGACTACATCAAATGCACTACCCTCATCGACCCTCCTTGTTACCTCCTCAAAAAATTCAATCAAGTTAGTCAGACATGACCTTCCCTTAACAAATCCATGCTGACTGTCCTTGATAACTCCGTGCCTTTCTAAGTGACGGATTATCCTGCCTTCAGAATTGATTCCAATAATATGCCCACCACCAAGGTTAGACTGACTGGCCTGTAAACATTGACTAATTCAATTATGGCTGCAGGGTGCAGAAGCAATCTCGTACTATTATATCTAGAAGTGTCTGGGACCATGCAATGACAAAGGACAGATCCTCCGCTGAACTTAGGGAAATTCTCTCAATAAGGACTTCTGGACCACTCACTATAGGTGCTAACCTGTATGGTGTGGAGTCATGCTACCATTGTAACTTTTCCTTTCCGAACAAAGCTATTCAAGCCCATTTGATCTAAGATGGGCCAAAAACCTCCCCCTCCTTTTGGGAGCTCAAAGTATTAGGAGAAAAGTCTGGAGTTTTACCTGTCTAAGCAAATCTTCTTTATGGTTTCAGTAACCTCAATGCTGTATTTGATGTGGAGCTCTTACTCCCCTTCAAGGAGCAAGATTTCAAGGCCTCGTTAAGGATGTTATCCTACCTTTGAAGTGATCTTTGACCATTCACAATGAACTCTAGAGTCTGATGCTGGTTGTTAGATGACTTTGGAAGGCAGGCAGCATAAGCATCAGTCATAGTTATTAGTCATTGCAAAGGACCTACAGCAGGACGAGTCTCAACTTCAGCTTTGGCCTCAGTTGGAAACCTTTGGATTACCCCCAACAATATCACCAGATAGTGCAGGTCTTAAACAATGAACTTAAGGCAAAACTAAATATGTGCCAAAACCAGAAGTCATTGCCTGTACTGCAAAAACTTAATGTCAAATTTTTCCTGAACTCCGGAAAAATTATATTGTTAAGACTGCATTACCTGACTCCAGAGCAAAGCAGAGAGAAACTCCCTGGATTCTGCTTTGCTCTGGTCTTGACTCTGAATTTATACAACTTCAACGCCAATGCAAAGCAACATTACTCGGCATCAGTATAATGTAATGCAGCCTTAAATAGTTGACAGAATAACTACTTCTAGCATCAAACTGCTTACAATGGCAGGAGTAAACAAACTCAGATGTAATATCAGAACCAAGAGGTTATGTGCAGCAAGGGCAATATTAAAAAAACAAATTCTCAAGGCTACTAGGGTGATGCCGAGCTTGTAAAGGGATTGTGTCTTGATACTTCTTTTCCATTTAGACAACAGCCCACTCATTTTCAGATGGAAGATGAACAAAAGGATGTCTAGAAGTTTCCAAAACACACCCAATGCAAGAATAAGAGACTGTCCAGTTACCCATCAATCACAAGTTTAGTTTTTAAATTTCTGCTGGTAAGTACCTTAAGGACTCGAGTTTGCTCCTTGAAATCCTCATCCTCATCAGACTCCGCATCTGGCAGGTGGTAAATCCTAATACCATGCTCCTCAATCTCATCAAGGATCTTAAAACAAAATGATAAACATGGTAAAGTGAACAGAAACCAGAATATAACTCACTTACAGTGGCTAAAGAAGTCAAATTCAATTTTTATTACACTGGATTCTGAGATTTATAAAAATTGTTTTTGGGGATCACGTTCCTCAATTCCATCCACTTATAGTCAGGACCAATGGGTGCTGGCAACTGAATACATCAATTGCCATTACGTCCTATGTTTTAATGATGCTATTCCACAATTCCTTCAAAACCATAAATCAGTGCCCTTGATCATTAGTAACGCCATCTACAGATTATACACACATGCACACACAAGAGGGGACCACATTTAAGGTAATGCTGTAACATAAGGGCTGGACTCTAAATTGGAGAGCTGAAGGATCGCCACAAAATAACTTCCTCTTGTTCCTAGTACAGCATCAAGCATGGGATCTGGTCAGTCAGTTCCACAGCAGAATGATGGAATAATTGAAACTGAAATGTAAACAGATCTTGTCCTTATCTTACTTAATAACTTGCATTTATAAACGCCTTTCATGTAGAAAAATGTCCCAGGGTGCTTCACCGGCAAAGGGACGGGTTATGAAGGGTCAAAAGTGATTTGTTGAGAAGACTTTTAAAGATGGGGAGGGAGGTGGAGGGATTTGAGGATGGAGTTCCAACGAGTAAGGCTGAGACGACAGAAGATTCTGCCACTAAAAGAGGAGCAGTGAGACACGGCGCTGCGCAGGAGGCCAGAGTTAGAGGACCAGAGGGCATGAGAGGGACACAAAACTGGAGAGCATTTCAAAAGGTAAGATGGGGTGAGGATGTGGCAGGATCTGTAGTCAATTTTAAATTTAAACCGTTGGGGATGGGGGAGCAACAATTTGCATTTATGTAGCGCCTTCAACGTAGTAAAGATTCACAGCAGCATTATCAAACAAAATTTGACACCGAGCCACATAAGGAGGTATTAGGACATGTGACCAAAAGAGGTTTTAAGGAGTGTCTTAAAGGAGGAGAGGGGTTGCGAGGCAGAGAGGTTTAGGGAGGGAATTCCAGAGCTTAGGGCCTAGGCAGCTGAAGGTATGGCCGCCAATGGTGGAGCGATTAAAATCAGGGATGCACAAGAGGCCAGAATTGGAGGAGCACAGAGATCTCTGAGGGTTATAGAGCTGGAGAAGGTTACAAAGATAGAAAGAAGTGAGGCCATGGAGGGATTTGAAAACAAGGATCAGAGTTTTAAAAAAAAGAGGCATTGCTGGACCAGGAGCCAATGTAGGTCAGTGAGCACAGGGGTAATGGGAGAACGGGACTTGGTGTGAGTTAGGATACGGGTAGCAGAGTTTTGGATGTGTTCAAGTTTATGGGGGTTGGAAGCAGGGAGGTCGACCAGGAGAGCATGAGAATAGTCAATTCTAGGAGGTAACAAAGGAATGGATGAGGGTTTCACCAGATGAGCTGAGGTAGGGCGGAGACACGTGATGTTACGGAGGTGGACTTGGCGATGGAACGGATATAGGGTCGGAAGCTCATCTCAGGATCAAATAGAACGCCAAGGTTGCGAACGCTCTGGTTCAGCCTCAGACAGTGGCCAGGGAGAGGGATGGAGTTGGTGGCTAAAGTGGTGGTGACCAAAGACAATGGCTTCGGTCTTCCCAATATTTAGTTATAGGAAATTTCTGCTCATCCAGTCGGACAAGCAGCGTGACAAATTAGAGGCAGTGGAGAGGTCGAGAGAGGTGGTGGTAAGGTAGAGCTGGGAGTCATCACCCTACATGTGGAACCGGACGTCGTGTTTTCAGATGATGTCACCGAGGGGCAACATGTTAACGAGAAATAGGAGGGGGCCGAGGATAGATCCTTGGGGGACTCGAGGTAACGGAGAGGGAAAAGAAGCCATTACAGGTGTTTCTCTGACTACAACTGGATAGATAAGAATGGGACCGACGAGGACAGTCCACCCAGCTGAACGACAGGAGAGGCGTTGGAGGAGGATGGTGTGTGTGGTCAACCGTGTCAAAGGCTACGGACAGGTCGAGGAGGGATAGTTTACCACGGTCACAGTCACATAGGAGGTCATTTGTGACTCTGATAAGGGCCGTTTCAGTGCTGATTGGAGGAGTTCAAACGAGGAATTGTGGGAAAGATGGGCACGGATTTGGGAGGCGATAACGTATTCAAGGACTCAAGAGGTTGGAGATGGGGTGGTAGTTTGCAAGGGCAGAGAAGTCAAGGATTTTTTTCTGAGGAGGGAGGTGATGATGGCAGATTTTATGGGGAGGGGGACAGTGCCTGAGGAGAGAACACCATTAACGATATCAGCTAACGTGGGGGCCCGGAAGGGAAATTGGATGGTCAGCAGTTCGGTGGGAATAGGGTCGAGGGAGCAATAGGTGGGTCTCATGGACAAGATAAGCTTGTTGAGGGAATGAAGGGAGCTAGGAGAGAAACTAGAGAAAGATGTGAGTTCAGGGCTAGAGCAGGGGAGAACCTTAGGGGAAGTTTGGCTTGGGGGGGCTAGGGGAAGGAAGGGAAGCAGCAGAATGGATGGTCTCAATCTTAGTGACAAAGAAATCCAAGAGCTCCTCGCACTTGTTAGTATAGGATAGAGAGTGTTGGGCAAGTGGGGATAGTGCGGGACTGAACGTGAGTGACGAAATTTGCGACAATTTGGAATTGGAGAGTAGAGGTTGGGAAGGAACTGGAAGTCGAATCTAAAGTTGCCAACGTCAAGAATAAAAGTTTTGGTTGCGGTGGAAGTATGATAGGGGCAGAGGTGAAAGTAAGTGGTCTTGATAGTGAGTAGAATAGAGAACTTGAAGCTCGGCACAGGGTTAAACAGAATGTTGAGATTGTGAGCGGATAGGTTCAGCTGAGTGAGAAGACAGGGGGATGGAGTTGAAGGTGAGAGTGCAGTGTTTTTTTTTGCAGGGGCTGAAAATAATGATTGCAATCTTCCCAATATGGCTGGTCCAGTTAAGTTTTTGGTCAATGGTGACCCCCAGGGTGTTGATGGTGAGGGATTTGGCGATGGTAATGCCGTTGAATGTCAAGGGGAGGTGGTTAGACTCTCTCTTGTTGGAGATGGTCATTGCCTGGCACTTGTCTGAAATTTTGGCTCATCTGTGATTTAATGTTCAACAGGCAGTCTTGATGGCATGGAATTATACAGAAGTTACAATACAGGAACAGGCAATTCAGCCCAACTGGTATGTCAGTGTTTATGCTCCACACGAGCCTCCTCCCACTCGAATTACTACATACCTAGCACAAAGGAAGATGGTAGTGGTTTTTTGAGGCCAATCATCTCAGCCCCAGGGTATTGCTGCAGGAGTTCCTCAGGGCAGTGTCCTAGGTCCAACCATCTTCAGCTGCTTCATCATAAGGTCAGAAATGGGGATGTTCGCTGATGATTGCAGTGTTCAGTTCCATTCGCAACCCCTCAAATAATGAAGCAGTCCAAGCCCACATGCAGCAAAACCTGGACAACATCCAGGCTTAGGCTCATAAGTGGCAAGTAATATTCGCACCAGACAAGTGCCAGGCAATGACCATCTCCAACAAGAGAGAGTCTAACCACCTCCCCTTGACATTCAATGGCATTACCATCGCCAAATCCCCCACCAACACCCTGGGGGTCACCAATGACCAAAAACTTAACTGGACCAGCCATATAAATACTGTGGCTACAAGAGCAGGTCAGAGGCTGGGTAATCTGCGGCGAGTGACTCACCTCCTGACTCCCCAAAGCCTTTCCACCATCTACAAGGCACAAGTCAGGAGTGTGATGGAATACTCTCCACTTGCCTGGATGAGTGCAGCTCCAACAACACTCGAAGCACGACACCATCCAGGACAAAGCAGCCCGCTTGATTGGCACCCCATCCACCACCCTAAACATTCACTCCCTTCACCACCAGCGCACAGTGGCTGCACTGTGTACTATCTACAGGATGCACTGCAGCAACTTGCCAAGGCTTCTTCGACAGCACCTCCCAAACCCGCAACTTCTACCACCTAGAAGGACAAGAGCAGCAGGTACGTGGGAACAACACCACCTGCACGTTCCCCTCCAAATCACACACCATCCAGACTTGCAAATATATCGCCGTTCCTTCATCGTCGTTGGGTCAAAATCCTGGAACTCCCTTCCTAACAGCACTGTGAAAGAACCTTCAACACACGGACTGCAGCGATTCAAGGCGGCGGCTCACCACCACCTTCTTCTTAAGGGCAATTAGGGATGGGCAATAAATGCTGGCTTTGCCAGCAACGCCCACATCCCATGAACAAATTAAAAAAAACAGGGCTCACTGAGCACCTCTGTACTGAAATGCTGCAGTACTGGGCTCCTGTTATCACAGAGCTCATTGAGCACCTCTGGTAACAGGAGCCTACTACTGCAGCATTTCAGTACACAGGGCTCACCGAGGACCTCTGGTAACAGGAGCCTACTACTGCAGCATTTCAGTACCAAATGGACTGGTGTAAAATACTTGGCCAAGTGTGACTGAAAAAAGGCATTTGCCAACACTGCCCATCTTTGTGGTACAATCTTGAAAGCTGATATTGTTCCAGAATAGACGCATTCTTGTCCTATGTCATTAATTCTTTCAAACTTGTACAACAATGATGGGCCGTACCGAAAAATGTCTTTGCAGATGCACATGTCCAAATCATCAGGCATTTTACACAGGTCCAACTGGTACTGAAATGATGCAGTACCAGGCTAGTGTCACTAGAGGTCCTCAGTAGTTGGGTTTTTAGAACTGGAGGTGTTCAGCTGAAGAAAACTGAAGGTTCCTGAGGTGGAAGAAACTGGGACAATCCGGCATTTTGGTTTACACCCACATTGGTTACAATATTTTCTGAGCCCAGGCCAACTGTGTCAGTGTCACCCACAAACTGATCCCAGGCCAACTGTGTCAGTGTCACCCACAAACTGATCTCAGGCCAACTGTGTCAACGTATCTCTCAAACTGATCCCAGGCCAACTGTGTCAATGTATCCCTCCAACTGATCCCAGGCCAACTGTGCCAGTGTCACCCACAAACTGATCTCAGGCCAACTGTGTCAGTGTATCCCTCCAACTGTTCCCAGGCCAACTGTGCCAGTGTCACCCACAAACTGATCTCAGGCCAACTGTGTCAATGTATCCCTCCAACTGATCCCAGGCCAACTGTGCCAGTGTCACCCACAAACTGATCTCAGGCCAACTGTGTCAATGTATCCCTCCAACTGATCCCAGGCCAACTGTGCCAGTGTCACCCACAAACTGATCCCAGGCCAACTGTGTCAATGTATCCCTCCAACTGATCCCAGGCCAACTGTGCCAGTGTCACCCACAAACTGATCTCAGGCCAACTGTGTCAGTGTATCCCTCCAACTGTTCCCAGGCCAACTGTGCCAGTGTCACCCACAAACTGATCTCAGGCCAACTGTGTCAGTGTATCCCTCCAACTGTTCCCAGGCCAACTGTGCCAGTGTCACCCACAAACTGATCCCAGGCCAACTGTGTCAGTGTATCCCTCCAACTGATCCCAGGCCAACTACATCCATGTATCTCTCAAACTGAACCCAGGCCATCAACGTCCATGTATCCCACAAACTGAACCCAGGCCAACTGTGTCAGTGTATCCCTCCAACTGATCCCAGGCCAACTGTGCCAGTGTCACCCACAAACTGATCCCAGGCCAACTGTGTCAGTGTATCCCTCCAACTGATCCCAGGCCAACTGTGCCAGTGTCACCCACAAACTGATCCCAGGCCAACTGTGTCAACGTATCTCTCAAACTGATCCCAGGCCAACTGTGTCAATGTATCCCTCCAACTGATCCCAGGCCAACTGTGTCAATGTATCCCTCCAACTGATCCCAGGCCAACTGTGTCAATGTATCCCTCCAACTGATCCCAGGCCAACTGTGTCAATGTATCCCTCCAACTGATCCCAGGCCAACTGTGTCAACGTATCTCTCAAACTGATCCCAGGCCAACTGTGTCAGTGTATCCCTCCAACTGATCCCAGGCCAACTGTGTCAATGTATCCCTCCAACTGATCCCAGGCCAACTGTGTCAACGTATCTCTCAAACTGATCCCAGGCCAACTGTGTCAGTGTATCCCTCCAACTGATCCCAGGCCAACTACATCCATGTATCTCTCAAACTGAACCCAGGCCATCAACGTCCATGTATCCCACAAACTGATCCCAGGCCAACTACATCCATGTATCTCTCAAACTGAACCCAGGCCATCAACGTCCATGTATCCCACAAACTGAACCCAGGCCAACTATGTCGATGTATCCCACAAACTGAGCCTGGGCCAACTGCACCAGTGTATCTCAAAAAGGGAATAAGAGGGCAAAGAGTGAGTATGAGAATGGATTAGCGGCTAACATAAAAGGGAACCCAAACAGTCAAAAGGTGGGACCGATTAGGGACAAAAAGGGAGATCTTCTTGTGGAGTCAGAGGGCATGGATGAGGTACTAAATGAATACTTTGCATCTGTCTTCACTAAATTGGATGCTGCCATTGTAGCACTAAAGGAGGAAGTAGTAGCAATATTGGATAGGATAAAAATAGATAAAGAGGTACTTAAAAGATTGGTAGTACTCAAAGTAGAAAAAAAATCGTCCTGTCCAGATGGGATGCATCCTAGATTGCTGAAGGAAGTACGGGTGGAAATTGCTGAGGCTCTGGCCACAACCTTCCAATCCTCCTTAGACATGGGGACAGCGTCAGAGGATTACTAATGTTACACCCCTGTTCAAAAAAGGAGAAGTATAAGCCCGGCAATTACAGGCCAGTCAGCCTAACGTCGGTGGTGGGGAAACTTTGAGACAATAATCCGGGACAAAATTAATTGCCACAAGTATGGGCAAATAAATGAATGTCAACATGGATTTGTTAAAGGAAAATCGTGTTTGACTAACCTGATTTGAGTTCTTTGATGAAGTATTGGAGAGGGTTGATGAGGGTAGTGTGGTTGATGTGTATATGGACTTTCAAAAGGTATTGATAAAGTACCACATAATAGATCTGTTAGCAAAATTAAAGCTCATGGGATTAAAAGGGACAGTGGCGGCATGGATACAAAATTAGCTAGGGGACAGAAAGCAGAGAGTAGTGGTGAACGGTTGTATTTCAGACTGAAGGGAAGTATACAGTGGTGTTGCTCAGGAGTTGGTATTAGGACCACAGCTCTTTTTGATATAGATTAATGATCTGGACTTGGGTATAGAGGGTATAATTTCAAAGTTTGCAGATGACACAAAACTCGGAAATGTAGTAAACAATGTGGAAGATAGTAACAGACCTCAGGAGAACATAAACAGACTGGTGAAATGGGCAGGCACATAGCAGATGAAATTTAACGCAGGGTCGTTTAAAGTGATGCATTTTGGTAGGAAGAATGAGGATAGGCAATATAAACTAGATGGTACAATTTTAAAGGGGTGCAAGAACAGAGGGGCCTGGGGTGCACAAACAAATCTTTGAAGGTGACAGGACAAGGTGAGAAGGCTGTTAAAAAGGCATTTATAAATAGAGGTATAGAGTACAAAAGCAAGGAAGTTATGCTAAACCTTTATAGAAGACTGGTTAGGCCTCAGCTGGAGTATTGTGTTCAATTCTGGGCACCATACTTTAGGAAGGATGTCAAGGCCTTAGAGGGGGTGCGGAAGAGAGCTGGGGTTGTTCTCCTTAGAACAGAGAAGGTTAAAGGGAGATTTGATACGTGTTCAAGATCAACAGTTTTGATGGAGTAAATAAGGAGAAACTGTTTCCAGTGGCAGAAGAGTCGGTAATCAGAGGGCACAGATTTAAGGTGATTGGCAAAAGATCCACAGGCGACATGGGGAAACATTTTTTTACGCAGCGAGTTATAATGATCTGGAATGCGCTGTCTCAAAGGGTGGTGGAAGCAGATTCAACAGTAACTTTCAAAGGGGAAATTGATAAATACTTGTAGGGAAAGAGCAAGGGAATGGGACTAATTGGATAACTCTTTCAAAAGAGCCGGCACAGGCATGATGGGCTGAATGGCCTCCTCCTGTGCTGTACCTCCTATGATACTATGAAACTGAGCCCAGGCCAACTGCATCAGTGTATCCCACAAAGTGAGCCGAGATGGACTGCACCAGGCACAGTGTATTCCACAACTCAATTTGTTAATTGAAGCTCATGACCTTTAATTGTCTGCTCTGGTTCTGCACAAACTTTTTAATTCTATATTATCCAATCATATTAGTAATTGTAAAACAGGTCCATATTCTTGGTCAAAGAAGTGGGTTTTAAGGTGGGTCTTAAAAGGAAGATAGGGAGGTTGAGAGGAAATTCCAAAAGGTAGGGTCTAGACAGCTATCAATGGTGCAGCAAAGGGTGCGGAGGATGCACAAGAGGCTGGAGTCAGAAAAACGCAAGTTCAGGGAGTGTTTTGTAATGCTGGAGGAGGGTTCAGAGATGGAGTAGAATTTTAAATTGAAGGCATGGGTGACCAGGACCTAATGTAGGTCAGCAAGAACAGGGGTGATGGGTAAGCAGGACTTGGTGTGGGATAGGCTACAGTTTTGGATGAGCTGAAGTTAATGAAGGGTGGAGAATGTGAAGGCAGCCAAGAGAGGATTGGAATAGTCGAGTCTGTAGGTGACAAAGGCATGCAAGAAGGGCTGGGTCAGGGGAGGACAAACAGTTTGATTTAGAGGGGAAAAATAGAGAGAGTAAACTAGCAGGGAACATAAAAACTGACTGTTAAAAGCTTTTATAAATATGTCAAGAGAAAAAGATTAGCGAAGACAAATGTAGGTCCCTTGCAGTCAGAAATGGGGGAAATTATAATGGGGAACAAAGAAATGGCAGAACAATGAAACACATACTTTGGTTCTGTCTTCACAAAGGAGGACACAAATAACCTCCCAGAAATGTTAGGGAACCAAGGGTCTAGTGAGAGGGAGGAACTGAAGGAAACCAGTATTAGTAAAAAAATGCTAGGGAAATTAATGGGGCTAAAGGCTGACAAATCCCCAGGGCCTGGTAATCTGCATCCCAGAGTACTAAAGGAAGTGGCCCTGGAAATAGTGGATGCATTGGTGGTCATCTTCCAAAATTCTATGGACTCTGGAACTGTTCCTACAGATTGGAGGGTGGCAAATGTAACCCCGCTATTTAAAAAAGGAGGGAGAAAAAAAAACAGGGAATTACAGATCAGTTAGCCTAACATTGGTAGTGGGGAAAATGCTAGAGTCTATTATAAAAGATGTGATAACAGAACACTTGGAAGACATTAACGGGATTGGACAAAGTCAGCATGGGTTTATGAAAGGGAAATCATGCTGAACAAATCTACTGGAGTTTTTTTTTTGAGGATGTAACTAGTAGAATAGACAGGGGAGAACCAGTGGATGTGATGTACTTGGATTTTCAGAAGGCTTTTGATAAGGTCCCACACAAGAGGTTAGTGGACAAAATTAAAGCACATGGGATTGGGGGGAATATACTGGCATAGATTGAGAATTGGTTGACCGGCAGGAAACAGAGAGTAGGAATAAATGGGTCTTTTTCCTGGTGGCAGGCAGTGACTAGTGGGGTATCGCAGGGATCAGTGCTTGGGCTCCAGCTATTCACAATATAGATCAATGATTTGGATGAGGGAACTAAATGTAACATTTCCAAGTTTGCAGATGACACAAAGCTGGGGTGGAACGTGAGATGTGAGGAGGACGCAAAGAGGCTCCAATGTGATTTAGACAAGTTGGGTGAGTGGGCAGATGCAGTATAACATGGATAAATGTGAGGTTATCCACTTTGGTTGTAAAAACAGAAAGGCAGATTATCTGAATGGTGATAGATTGGGAAAAGGGGAGGTGCAACGAGACCTGGGTGTCCTTGTACACCAGTTGCTGAAAGCGAGCATTCAGGTGCAGCAAGCAGTTAGGAAGGCGAATGGTATGTTGGCCTTCAGTGCACGAGGATTTGAGTACAACAGCAGGGATGTCTTACTGCAGTTATACAGGGCCTTGGTAAGACCACATCAGGAGTATTATGTGCAGTTATCTGAGGAAGGATGTCCTTGCCATGGAGTAAGTGGAATGAAGGTTCACCAGACTGATCCTGGGATGGCAGGACTGACTTACGAGGAGAGATTGGGTCGACTAGGTCTATATTCACTAGAGTTTAGAAGAACGAGAGGTGATCTCATCGAAACATATAAAATTCTAACAGGACTAGATTAGATGCAGGGAGGATGTTCCCGATGGCTGGGGAGTCCAGAACCAGGGGTCACAGTCTCCGGATACGGGGAATGCCATTTAGAACCAAGATGAGGAGAAATTTCTTCACTCAGAGGGTGGTGAACCTGTGGAATTCTCTACCACAGAAGGCAGTGGAGGCCAAGTCATTAGATGTATTCAAGAAGGAGATAGGTATATTTCTTAATGCTAAAGGGAGCAAGGAATATGGGGAAAAAGCATTGTGTTAAACGATCAGCCATGATCATTTTGAATGGCGGAGCAGGCCCGAAGGGCCGAATGGCCTACTCTTGCTCCTATTTTCTATGTTTCTATGAATCGAACAACATTAAGGATATAGAAGTAGGTGGTCTTTCTGATGGTGAGGATATTGGGTCAGAAGCTCAGCTCGGGGTCAAATAGGACACCGAGATTCCGAACAGTCTGGTTCAACCTCAGGCAAAGTACAGGAAGTGGGATGGAATCGGTGGCAAGATTACGGAGTTTGTGGCAGGGGCTGAAGACAATGGATTTGTTCTTCCCAAAGTTTAACAAGGAAATTACAGCTAATCCAAGATTAGATATCAGACAAGAAGTATGACAACAGAGGCAGGGGTGGGGTCGAGACAGGTGGAGGAGAGGTAGATCTGGTTGTTGTCAGTGTACATGTGAACACTGATCCCATATCTTTGGATTATTTTGCCAAATGGCAACATGCAGTTGAGGAAAAGGAGGAGGCCAAGGTTAGATCTTGAGGAGGCTCCTGAGGTAACAATGTGGGGGCAGTAAGAGAAGCCATTGCTGGAGATGCTCTCCCCACAAATTGATATGTTAGAATAGAACCAAGTGAGATCGAACACATCAAAGCTGTAAGGAGGGACAGTGCACCAGTCGCAGTCACAAAAAGATGTTTGTGACTTTGATATTGGCTGTTTCAGTGCTGTAACAATGGTGGAAACCCAACTGGAGAGTTTCAAACATGAAGCTGCAGAAAAGATTGACATGGATTTAGGAAGTAACAACACGTTCAAGGACTATGGAGAGGAAGGGGAGTCGGAGATGGGGAAGTAGTTTACAATGAGAGAGAACGAGGGTGGGTTTTCTGAAAAGGAGTTGATGACAGCTTTGGGGGGGGGGGGGGGGTGGGGGAGGAGAACAGTACCCGAGGAGAGGGAACTATTTACAATTGCAGCTAGCATGGGTGTCCAGAAGCGAAGCTGAATGGTCAGCATTTTAGTGGGAATAGGGTCAAGGGAGCAGAAGGTGGGTTTCATGGACAAGATGAGCTCATAAAAAGCACGAGGGGAGATAGGAGAGAAACTAGAAAAAACAAGCTGGTTCAGGGCTCGGGCAACGGAGAGCCTGGAGGAAGGTTTGACTTGATGAAAAGGGAAAGTCCGTGAGCTCCTCCAACGTTTTTAGAGGCAGTGGAAGGGGAGAGGGATTTATGGAGATGCTTGATGGTGGACAAAAGAAGCCAGGGTTATGTTTGCCCTCTAGAATGATCCTGGAGTAGTGAGCGGTTTTGGTAGAGGAGGGCAGTGAAGTCCAATAGTGTTTGATGTGGTCCAGGAAGATCGTGATGGATGGCTAAACCAGTTGTGCGCCATATACGCTTACATCCGCACTCCTGGGACTTGAGGGAGCGAAGATGGAGGCCATGCCAGGGGAAACAAGTGGAATGGGAGAGACTGAAGGTTTTTGGTGGACAAGGGCATCAAAGGTGGAAGAGAGGGAGTGGTCGAGTAGATCAACTGCTTAAGTATCATGGTGAAAGGAGGGCCAAAGGTGAGGCAGTTGTCAACTTGAAAGTACAATTATAAGTGACTTGGGAAGAGAGATTTTTCCAGGACAGATGCAGAAGGAAATGGGGTTGGAAGGAGCAGAGGAAATGGCCTTGCCTGTGATCAAGACCATGGGAGTAGAGGGGCCACCGGATTGGCCAATAAACATTTGCTATGCTAGAAATTTACATTAAATGGTAATCGCTTGACAGGTTACAATTGGGAAAGGAGGCCGCAAAGCTGTTTATCTCAAGACATCTGAGTTTCTCCCAATATGCCTGGAAAGAAGCAAGTCTGATCCAATCAACAGTGCTCAAGAGATTCAACTGCATACTGAAGCCCACAGAAAACTGTAGTGCTCATGTACACTGCCATTTAACCCATTAAAACAAAAGGACAAACCATTTCAGGTGACTCAAACTGTTGCCCGGATGGCATTTAAGGCGATCAGCCATATTTCCCACCCACTTTAACTCTGCAAATGAATATGACAACAAAAGGGTTTAACATTTCTATTCCATTGGTGATAATACCACAGCTCAAGAGCATGCAATTGAAGTGAAATTATAGTCACTCAACTGGCAGCTTGGTGTAATGTTTCCAGTGCCTTTTCAAAAGTTAGTTTCTTAGCATCTCGCCAGTAACCCACAATCACTTACACCATGGAACATGTATTTTGCTGCTCCTCCACTCAAATTGTATTCTATAATGCTCGTGATTTGCATATTATGGAATTTCAGTCCTATAACACCACCACAATCATATTATGCCAAGTACATGACTATTAATTTCAGGTGTAAAATTTCAGAAGTAAATTTCCAGTGAATGATCACTTACAGATAGAGAGCAAGACAGTAGAAAGAACAGCCTATTCAAACAATGTGTTGCTGGCGGGCTTCTTTACAGAATGCAACACACTGCACCACAGAGTGACAAGACACAGGTCTGTGTGTCTGATTCCCCATGCAATAAGTTCCTGATTTCAATCAGTGTCACTCGGGGCAGTTACTAAGTGGGAGCCAAAAATAAAAAGAACAAAAACTACAAGGCCAATCATACTATTCTAATAGAGCCCATCCACCTGCTGAGACAGTGTTACCTGTCTTCTGCCGAAGCACAGTTAACATCCCAGGCAGGTCAAGAATGGGAGCTCAGACATACATGGAGCAGCAAGGCTACCAATAGTCACAACTGAAGGGGAAGTGGCCCAGAGACTGTATGAGGTACCATTGCCATACATTAAGTTCTCACTGGTGATAGAGCTCCAAATTTTCTTACACTTGTGCAATGATCATTAGTCTGAAATTTCTGAACAATCATTATCTTTCACAGAATCTGACATACTGGTTACTGTGCCTACCCTTCTTTTGAGCCTCTCTCTTTCCTTCAGTGTAAGGGTGTCAGCCTTAGCGATGACAGGAACAACGTTCACTTTATTGTGTATAGCCTTCATGAACTCCACATCCAGGGGCTTCAATCTAAAAACACAAATACAACAGGTAACTGGAAGAGTTTTCTGACAGACCATTTTAAGCACTGCTGACATGGCTCATAATCTGAGCTTTCCTGCGTTTGTCTTATTTGATTACATTTATGATGGACTGAGAAGAGAAAGGAGAGAAAGCAAACAAAAGGACAAACAGAATAAGCAATGGAAATAAATCATAAAAAGAACTGAATTTTAGGGACAGAGACTGGACTCTCACATTCCCACCTCAGGAGGCACGCTGACCCGCAGAAAAGCTTGGCATTAGCCCTCAAACTGAACCACGTTAACTAGTTTCTCATTTCCTACTCTAGATTACATCTGCCATTGCACACCATTTTAAATGTCCAATTTGGTAGTTTCCAGGTCACAGTTAATAGCTTGAAGCAGAGAGAACTTTGCAATGACGACGTGAGCCGGTCCAATTCTCGATCACAATGGGGCTCCTGCAACAACTCGCTGCCAGATTATATTTTGTTTCCCTGAACCAGTAACGATGCTTACCCATGGCCGAAAGGAGAGATGAAATAAAAGCAACAGTGGACCCGGTTATCAACAATGTGGCGTCTGTTCAATCCACTTTCATCATGCAGGTAGCGCTCAAACTGTTCATCAATGTACGAAATAATAGTCTTAAAGCTGAGAAAGATCAGAAAAAACAATCAACAGGCTGGACTGGGACGCACCCAAACCTTCTACCAGAACTCACCGGGCAGTTCAAGAGGTTTACAAGATATCTGTGGGGGTTCCAGAATACTGCACCAATCCTTCAAACTTATTGCTTAATATGCCAAACATAGAGCATAGATGGTCTCAAATAATTTTTACTCCGGTAATCGCAGTATTAAACTGCTATAAGTTGCAGGTAGTATGACCCACGACAGTGCCAATGGCAGCTACAGCAAAGACAGATCCCTGCAATTGCACTGTAGCTGCCAGCCTCCAGTGGCAGGTGTGCGCCATTGTGCCTGCCAGCCAAGAGTGGCAGGTGTGCACCATTGTGCCTGCCAGCCACCAGTGGCATGTACCACCCATCAAAACAAAAGGTTCGCACCATTACACATACCAGCTAGCGACTCGTGCCAGCCATTAGTAACAACTATCTATCATTGTGCCTGCCAGTCACAGGAGCAACAGGCCACGATAAACCTGCGTCTTTGCATTCACCAGCCACGACAGTGACAGACCCTGCCATTGTGAGAAACACCAAAATTTGGCTACAGCTGATGCCAAAATATGACATTCCAAATAAGGTTATAATACACTGGAATATTAAAAAATCATTTAAAAAGGAATTAAAATGTACAGGAAACTGCAGAAAACAGACCAAAACCATGAAGTGCTATTACATTGGAAAAGAAATAACTTTAAAAGTAAAATTTTAAATGGTTTCAAAGAGTAGAGGCACCTTTGTATGCAGATACACAAGCCATTAAAAGTAGACAAGTAGCACAAGTAGACAAGGGCATAAAATGGCAAACAGAACTCTTGGTATTGTATCCAGAGGTATACAAAAAGCGAAGAGTTAAGACTGAACTTGTACAAGATCTTAATTAGGCTGCAACTGGAGTATTGCAGGCGGTTTTGGACACCCATTATAGAAAAGATATAAAAGCAACGGAAACGATAGTGTAGATTCTCTAGGATGCTACCGAGGATGAGGAGTTAAGGATTTTTTTCATTAGAGCCAAGGAGGATAAGGGGTGAATTCAAAGAAGTCTCAATGATTACATGGAGGCTAGAGAGAGATTTAAACACCAGGACGAGAATTTTAATTTTGAGGAGTTGGGACACAGTTTTTTAACAATATTCTACAGCAGCAAGTTCTCCTAGGTACGCAGACTGTTACCACATTTTCATGACTGCTCAGCCAACAGATCACTAGAATCCAAAATTTAAACAAACCGTAAATTGACTTCAAACTGGGATCGCAAAACCCGCTCCAATTCAATTATTTATTATTGTTATTTACAACAGGCTGACATACCAGTCCTGGCTGTTTATGGCATCCCCATATCCTGGTGTATCAACCACCGTCAGACGCAGCTTCACACCACGCTCTTCAATCTCTACAGTGGAAGCCTCAATCTGGACTGTCCTTTCAATTTTCTCTGAAATAAAGACAGATGCTTGTGAACCAATATGCTGGTGTTTCATCAACTACACAATTTGGGCTAATGACATAATTAGGTTTGAGTAACTTGGTAAGTTCTTCGGGTGAGACACCCTCTCGACAGATTTAACTCTTTCCTGGGAGACTCTGCACCATCCTCATCTCAGAGGGTGGGCAAGAGACCTAATCTTGGATCCCTGTCAAACTGGAGTCATAAACAGCCACAAGGATGTTCAAAAGTGGCACAGGAGACATTTCTTCCCCCTTCCTCCGATGAGAACGTACTTGCTCCCTGGCTCAAAGCCACGCCAATGTCACAGTTGGCATCAGTAGCCAGGCGAAGCACTATGGGTACAAACCCACATCCTGCCTTTTCATGGAAAAGTGCACTGCACATGGGCCAGATCATGCCCTTCCATCAGTTAGATAACAAATTTCACCTCTCTCTGCACGACCTATGCTACTAACTCCAGATGAGGCATTATCTTTAGAATTATGCAATACTTCTTCCACTTCCCAACAGTCTGTGTGTTATGTTCATCCCATGACCAAAGACAGGCCAGAAAGCTAAGGGAAACTCTGGCTGTGTGTTGAGAGGTGGAATGGCAAGGAGATATGAATACAGACCCTCAACAGGGCAGCAACAGCAAAATGCACAAAGGCCAAGTCAGGATCATACATTGCATTTACTGGACACTACGCAAGTTCCACAGATTTCATCCCTTTATACCAGATTAATGCTGGAAGCTTACCTTCCTACACATATTCTGGTCATGCCCCTGCATTCAGCCATTCTGGAAATTGGTCCAAGAGACGAAGACCACAACTTGTCCTACAATTTCAGAGGAGCCAGCTCAATGCTTTTTGGGCTTACCCATGGGAAAATGAGTCCCATCACCCCAAAATGAGGTTAACACAGCTCATCACTAATTGCAAGAAGATGCATTCCCTCTCTGTGCCAAAGTGAAGCCCTGCCCTCAACCAGGTCACTGAAGCACGTGTAGGACAGAGTCAGAATAAGCTATGTTTGGCTTCTGCCTGGAACTGGAGAAATACCAAACAATTTGATATACATTCCTGGAGGCTCACAACATAAATTGCCCCTCCTGCACAGTGATCTACCCACTAACCCCAATTGACATGACCACCCCAGTCCTAAAACCTAATCCTCAGAAACCAACATCGAACTAGTTGCCACAACCGCATGACCCGCATTGCTCTCAGCTCAAGCACTGTTCAAAAGTGAAATGGCTTATGCGCGCTTTTGAGAATTCAATTATAAAAATAGTACATCCCCAGCACCTTACCTGCAGCTCCAGGGATAACTCTCTCAGGGTAGAGGTCAGTCAGGAAGAGGCTGTTAATAAGTGTTGATTTGCCGAGGCCAGACTCACCTGCATAGAAAAACAATTTCACATTAAAATACACCACCTCCAGCCTTCTGCATTAACTAATGCATTTGACTTCATAGTTTACCCAATGAGTTGACATCGAAGATTCACAACTTTACCCTGTTTGAGAGAAGGAAAACATCAAGGAACTGAAAATTTACAGCAGAAAACAATTCCAAATTCTAAATCACAATTATTTTGGGCTCTGTGGAGTGCAGCATGTTAGCTGTCAGTACATGTGGAGAGCTCCTTCTTACTGGTGGCTGCAAGATTCATCAAATGGTGCTCAAGTCCACAACACAAAAAAGACCATAACTGAACACTAATCGTTAAACTCACCCAAAGGCTACAAAGATGGCAGGTTAGAAACTAGAAGGGTCATAATGGGGCTCCTCGACATTTGGGGCTAAGGCTTTTTGTTGGGAAAAAGTAGAAAACATGTTACAAAAATGGAGCTCATCCTATACCAGCCCTTAATGTGCTTTAAGAAAGTGTAGAGGGAGTGACATCTTGTATATAAACCATAGGAACATAGGAACAAGGGTAGGTCATTCAGCCCCTCGAGCCAGTTCCGCCATTCAATGAGATCATGGCTGATCTGTATCCTAACGCCATTTACCCACCGTAGCTCCATATCCCTTAATATCCTCGGATAGCAAAAATCTATCGATTCCAGATATAAAATTAATTGAGCTAGTATTTACTGCTTTTTATGGAGAGTTCCACATTTGTAACCTAACTTCTCTCCTGAATGGCCTGGCTCTGATTTTAAGATTATGCCTTGTCCTGGACTCCTCTATCAATTCCTTTCAAAATGCTAAAATCCTCAATCAAATCATCCCTTAATCTCCTATATTCCAAGGAATACAATCTCTCCTCATAATTTAACCCTTGGAGCCCTGGTACAAGACGGAGGAAGCCCGAGAGGAGTACAAAAAGTGCAGGGGGATACTTAAAAAAGAAATTAGGAGATCAAGGAGGGGCCATGAAATAACACTGGCGAGCAAAATAAAGGAAAATCCTACGATGTTTTATAAGTATATTAAGGGTAAGAGGATGACTAGGGAAAAAATAGGGCCCATTAGGGACAAAAATGGCAATCTGTGTGTGGAGCCGGCAGATGTAGGAGGGGTTCTAAATGAATTTTTTGCATCTGTTTTCACTATGGAGAAGGACGATGTAGACATAGAAATACGGCAGGGGGACTGTGATATACTCGAACATATTAACATCGAGCGGGAGGAGGTATTGGCGGTTTTAGCAGGCCTAAAAATGGATAAATCCCCAGGCCCGGACGAAATGTATCCCAGGCTACTGTGTGAGGCAAAGGAGGAGATTGCGGGGGCTCTGACACATATATTCAGAACCTCTCTGGCCACAGGGGATGTGCCAGAGGACTGGAGAACCGCTAATGTAATACCATTATTCAAGAAGGGGAGTAGGGAAAAACCGGGGAACTACAGGCCAGTGAGCCTAGCATCAGTGGTAGGAAAATTATTGGAAAAAATTCTGAAGGACAAAATTAGTCTCCACTTGGAGAAGCAAGGATTAATCAGGGATAGTCAACATGGCTTTGTCAAGGGAAGATCATGTCTGACTAATTTGATTGAATTTTTTGAGGGGGTGACTAGGCGTGTGGATGAGGGTAACGCAGTGGATGTGGTATACATGGATTTCAGTAAGGCCTTCGATAAAGTCCCCCACAGGAGACTGGTCAAGAAGGTACGAGCCCATGGAATCCAGGGTGCCTTGGCACTTTGGATACAAAACTGGCTTAGTGGCAGAAGGCAGAGGGTGATGGTCGAAGGTTGTTTTTGTGACTGGAAGCCTGTGGCCAGTGGGGTACCACAGGGATCGGTGCTGGGTCCCTTGCTGTTTGTGGTCTACATTAATGACTTGGATATGAATGTAAAAGGTATGATCAGTAAGTTCGCTGATGATACAAAAATTGGTAGGGTGGTAAATAGCGAGGAGGATAGCCTCAGTCTGCAGGACGATATAGGTGGGTTGGTCAGATGGGCGGAACAGTGGCAAATGGAATTTAACCCGGAAAAGTGCGAGGTGATGCACTTTGGAGGGACTAACAAGGCAAGGGAATACACAATGAATGGGAGGACCCTCGGCAAGACAGAGGGTCAGAGGGATCTTGGTGTGCAAGTTCACAGATCCCTGAAGGCGGCGGAACAGGTAGATAAGGTGGTAAAGAAGGCATATGGGATACTTGCCTTTATTAGCCGAGGCATAGAATATAAGAGCAAGGAGGTTATGATGGAGCTGTATAAAACACTGGTTAGGCCACAGCTGGAGTACTGTGTGCAGTTCTGGTCGCCACACTACAGGAAGGATGTGATCGCTTTGGAGAGGGTGCAGAGGAGATTCACCAGGATGTTACCAGGGCTGGAACGCTTCAGCTATGAAGAGAGACTGGGAAGATTGGGTTTGTTTTCCTTGGAGCAGAGGAGGCTGAGGGGGGACATGATTGAGGTGTACAAAATTATGAGGGGCACAGATAGGATGGATACTAAGGAGCTTTTTCCCTTCGTTGAGGGTTCTATAACAAGGGGGCATAGATTCAAGGTAAAAGGCGGGAGGTTTAGAGGGGATTTTAGAAAGAACTTTTTCACCCAGAGGGTGGTTGGAGTCTGGAACTCACTGCCTGAAAGGGTTGTGGAGGCAGGAACCCTCACATCATTCAAGAAGCATTTGGATGAGCACTTGAAATGCCATAGCATACAAGGCTACGGACCAAATGCTGGAATATGGGATTAGAGTAGACAGGGCTGATGGCCGGCGCGGACACGATGGGCCGAAGGGCCTCTATCCGTGCTGTATAACTCTATGACTCTATGACTATTCTGGTGAATCTGCACTGCACTCCTTCCAAGGCCAGTATATCCTTTCTAAGGAGCGGTGCCCAGAACTGTACACACTACTCCAGATATGGTCTAACCAGGGCTTTGTATAGCTGTAGCAAAACTTCCTCCCCTTTATATTCTAGCCCTCTAGGTATAAAGGTTAACATTCCATTAGCCTTCTTGATTATCACTAGGTGTCAAAAGAAGATATCACATATCACCAGGTGCTATCTTCTTTTGATGCCTGGTGTTGACATCAGTGACTCCTGGTTTTAGATGCAGGGTATAGCTCCCTCTACATGTTCCTTAAAGAAGATATCCCAATTTTAGAACCTCAGCACTGACAATGAGATAGACAAGACTACGAGCAGTAAAAAGAATTTTTTTTAAAAAATAAACAAACACTCATTGATACACATACAACTGCACCGTCAGTCTCGATGGAAGGAAACTTAGTAAAGTTTGTCTTGTGGAAAAATCCGAATGATATTGCTGCAGTACCCAATTTCTACCACTGGAGATCACATTTGTAAAGCTCATAGGGAACATATTGTGACAGAAACATTGTACTGCAACATAACATCCATCTAAAGTTGTGTCTGCATGCACAGGGGGAGACATAGGTAATGAAAGAGCAAGCATAAGAGAAAAGAGTTAAAGAACAAAGAAATGACATGCCCTTTGTGTCTACAGGACAAAGCCATGTAATAGGCACTAAAATTTCACTGACAAAAGCAGCCAGTTGCATGCGGTTGTGAAATAGTTCCTATACACCAAAAGCAACACATCATGTCCTTCAAAAAAAATTATGTTGTGTTGCTGTCACAGCCTCCCTCATTATATTTCTAGAAGAATAGAATTCAAAAGCAGAGAAGTTATATTAAACTTATATAGAACCTTGGTTAGACCACATTTAGAGTTCAGCACATAGTTCTGGTCTTCATATCACAAAGAGGATAGAGAAGCACTAGAGAAAGTGCCAAAAAGATTTACAAGGATGATGCTGGAACTGATAGGGTACATCTATCAGGAAAAACTGAACAGCCTGGGGCTCTCTTCGCTGAAGACAAAGAGGTGACTTGGTAGAGGTCTTAAATTATGGAGGGGTCCTTGTAGGGTAGATGTAGAAAAGAGATTTCCACTTGTGGGAGAGTCTAAAACTAGGGCCCATAAATATAAGATTGTCTCTAAGAAAGCCAATAAGGAATTCAGGAGAAACTTCTTGACTAGTGGCGAGAATGTGGAACTCTCTACCACGTGGAGTGGTTGAGGCGAATAGCATAGATGCATTTATGGGGAAGCTAGATAAGTACATGAAGGTGAATGGAATAGGGCGAGATAAAGTAAATAGAATAGAAGGAGGCTCGTGTGACCTGTTTCTCTGCTGTAAGTTCTATGGAATCCTAGGCATTTGTGCTCTGCTGCATCATGCCCACCATTTGCTCCCATCCCTCATTGATGAGGCTTGTATTTCTCAAAAAGGACCACATACTAGGTATCATTGCTTTAACGAGGCCTACTCCTCTCTCAAAAGCCTAGGACTTGCAATGGTGTTCAGAGCTTCGAGTTCTACTCAATCTTTGCTCAGCCATTTTTCTTTAGGCCCAGTACATGTGCCACATTACCGTGTATACAAGTAGGTAAAAAGAAAAAGATTCGTGAAGACAAATATAGGTCCCTTAGTCAGAAACAAAAGAATTTATAATGGGGAGCAAGGAAATGGCAGAGCAATTAAACAAATACTTTGGTTCTGTCTTCACAGAAGGGGACACAAATAACTTTCCAGAAATGCTAAGGAACCAAGGGACTAGTGAGGAGGAGGAATTAAAGGAAATTAGCATTAGTAAAAAAGTGCTGGAGAAATTAATGGGACTGAAAGCCAATAAATCCCCAGGGCCTGATAATCTGCATCCCAGAGTACTAAAAAAGGTAGCCATGGAAATAGTGAATGCATTAATTGTCATCTTCCAAAATTCTATAGATTATGCAACAGTTCCTGCAAATTGGAGGGTGGCAAATGTAACCCCACTATTTAAAAAAGGGAGACAAAACAGGGAACTACAGACCGGTTAGCCTAACGTCAGTAGTAGGGAAAATGCTAGAGTCTATTATAAAGGATGTGATAACAGGACACTTAGAAAATATCAACAGGATTAGACACAGTCAACATGGGTTTATGAAAAGGAAATCATGTTTGACAAACCTACTGGAGTTTTTTTGAGGATGTATCTGGTAGAATAGATAAGGGACAACCAGTGGATGTGTTTATTTGGATTTTCGGAAGGCCTTTGACAAAGTCTCACATAAGAGGTTAGTGTGCAAAATTAAAGCTCATGGGATTGGTGGGAATATACCAGCATGGATTGAAAATTGGTTAACAGTCAGAAAACAGAGGGTAGGAATAAATGGGTCTTTTTCGGGGTAGCAGGCAGTGACTAGTGGGGTACCGCAGGGATCAGTGCTTGGGCCCCAGCTATTCACAATATATATCAATGATTTGGATGAGGGAAGCAAATGTAATACTTCCAAGTTTGCTGACGACACAAAACTAGGTGGGATCGTGAGTTGCGAGGAGGATGCAAAGAGGCTTCAAGGCGATTTAGACAAGTTGAGTGAGTGGGCAAATACATGGCAGATGCAGTCTAATGTGGATAAATGTGAAGTTATCCACTTCGGAAGGAAAAACAAAGGCAGTGTATTATTTAAATGGTGATAGATTGGGAAATGTTGATGTACAAAGGCCCCTGGGTGTCCTTGTACACCAATCACTGAAAGCAAACATGCAGGTGCAGCAAGCCGTTAGGAAGGCAAATGGTATGTTGGCCCTTCATTGCAAGAGGATTTGAGTATAGGAGCAAGGATGTCTTACTGCAGTTATACAGGGCCTTGGGTGAGACCACACCTGGAGTATTGTGTGCAGTTTTGATCTCCTTACCTAAGAAAGGATATACTTGCCATAGAGGGAGTGCAGCGAAGGTTCACCAGACTGATTCCTGGGATGGCAAGACTGTCATATGAGGAGAGATTGGGTCGACTCTGTCTGTATTCACTCGAGTTTAGAAGAATGAGAGGGGATCTCATTGAAACATAAAATTCTGACAGGGCTGGACAGACTGGATGCAGGGAGGACGTTTCCCCTGGCTGGAGGGTCCAGAATGAGGGGTCACAGTCTCAGGATATGGGTTGGACATTTAGGACTGAGATGAGGAGAAATTTCTTCACTCAGAGGGTGGTGAACCTGTGGAATTCTCTACCACAGAAGGCTGTGGAGGCCAAGTCACTGAATATATTTAAGATGGAGCTAGATAGATTTCCAGACACAAAAGGCATCAAGGGGTGTGGGGAGAGAGCAGGAATATAGTACTGAGATAGAGGATCAGCCATGATTATATTGAATGGCGGAGCAGGCTCGAAGGGCCGGATGGCCTACTCCTGCTCCTATTTTCTATGTTTCTAGGACATCAGTCTACACGATATGTGCTCCAGATATCTGCTCCATTCCTCCTCCGAGCAGTGACTTCACAGCCTAGCTTCCTGATCTCCCTTCCCAGAGAGACCCACCTCGAGTATTCCCACTCAGCTCCCTGTCACAGTGTTGGACACGACCAACACTCAATCCATCCATTCCATTTCTTCCTCCCAGCAGGACTTTTAAGGTCTGACCTGACACTCTCAGTTGGTGCCTGCACCCTACTCCCAAGCTTGTGCTTCTGTCCCACTCTCACTATTACAAGTAAAAGTATTGGAAGAGTGCAGTTCCCATTGCAAGGTGATCTTCTAGGTGGATCCTAGCATTGTCTGCTTCTCCGCCAAGATTCCATCCATTAACAGATGGAAGGTAACCTTGCCATATAGTGAAGGGAAAAAAGGAGGAAGATTGGGGAAATGAAAGAGAACTGCAGCAGTAGCTGCAGTTGGGAACCGGGCAACACATTGTTTACAATACAGCATTCTATACACGCGCTCGCGCCCCCGCAGCTCCCCACTGCCGCCGCGCGCTCCCCCGCCGAGGGGCAGAAGAGTTGGTGGGGGTTGTCTATAGGCCCCCAAACAGTAGTGGAGATGTAGGGGAGGGTATTAAACAGGAAATTGGAGATGCAGGCAAGAAGGGTACAACTATAATCATGGGTGACTTTAATCTACATATAGATTGGTCAAACCAAATTAGTAATAATACTGTGGGGGAGGAATTCCTGGAGTGTGTACGTGATGGTTTTCTAGACCAATACGTTGAGGAACCAACTAGAGAACAGGCGATCCTAGACTGGGTATTGTGCAATGAGAAAGGATTAATTAACAATCCTGTTGTGCGGGGTCCCTTAGGGAAGAGTGACCAAACAGTGATAGAATTCTTCATTAAGATGGAGTGTGAAGTAGTTGAATCCAAAACTAGGGTCCTGAATCTAAATATAGGAAATTACAAAAGTATGAGATGCGAGTTGGCTATGTTAGATTGGGGAACTGTACTAAAAGGGGATGACGGTGGGTAGGCAATGGCTAATATTTAAAGAACGCGTGCAGGAATTACAACAATTATTCATTCCTGTCTGGCGCAAAAATAAAACAGGAAAGGTGGTTCAACCATGGCTTACAAAAGAAATTAGGGATAGTATTAGATCCAAAGAGGAGACATATAAAATTGCCGGGAAAAGCAGCAAGCCTGAGGATTGGGAGCAGTTCAGAATTCAGCAAAGGAGGACAAAGAGATTGATTAAGAGGGGAAAAATAAAGTAGGAGAGTAAACTAGCAGGGAACATAAAAACTGACTGTAAAAGCATCTACATATATATATATATATATATATATATAGATAGGTCAAGAGAAAGAGATTAGAGAAGACAAATGTAGGTCCCTTACAGTCAGAAATGGGGGAAATTACAATGGAGAACAAAGAAGTGGCAGAACAATTAAACACATACTTTGGTTCCGTCTTCACAAAGGAGGACACAAATAACCTCCCAGAAACGTTAGGGAACCAAGGGTCTAGTGAGAGGGAGGAACTGAAGGAAATCAGTATTAGTAAAAAAAAGTGCGAGGGAAATTAATGGGGCTAAAGGCTGACAAATCCCCAGGGCCTGATAATCTGCATCCCAGAGTACTAAAGGAAGTGGCCCTGGAAATAATGGATGCATTGGTGATCATCTTCCAAAATTCTATGGAGTTTGGAACAATTCCTACAGATTGGAGGGTGGCAAATGTAACCCCACTATTTAAAAAAGGGAGAGAAAAAAACAGGGAATTACAGATCAGTTAGCCTAACATTGGTAGTGGGGAAAATGCTAGAGTCTATTATAAAAGATGTGATAACAGAACACTTGGAAGGCATTAACGGGATTGGACAAAGTCAGCATGGGTTTATGAAAGGGAAATCATGCTGAACAAAGCTACTGGAGATTTTTGAGGATGTAACTAGTAGAATAGATAGGGGAGAACCAGTGGATGTGGTGTATTTGGATTTTCAGAAGGCTTTTGATAAGGTCCCACACAAGAGGTTAGTGTGCAAAATTAAAGCACGTGAGATGTGAGGAGGATGCAAAGAGGCTCCAATGTGATTTAGACAAGTTGGGTGAGTGGGCAAGAACATGGCAGATGCGGTATAACGTGGATAAATGTGAGGTTATCCACTTTTGTTGTAAAAACAAAGGCAGATTATCTGAATGGTGATAGATTGGGAAAAAGGGAGGTGCAACAAGACCTGGGTGTCCTTGTACACCAGTCGCTGAGAGCGAGCATTCAGGTGCAGCAAGCAGTTAGGAAGGCGTATGGTATGTTGGCCTTCATTGCAAGAGGATGTGAGTACAGGAGCAGGGATGTCTTACTGCAGTCATACAGGGCCTTGGTGAGACCACATCGGGAGTATTGTGTGCAGTTTTGGTCTCCTTATCTGAGGAAGGATGTCCTTGCCATGAAGGGAGTGCAACAAAGGTTTACCAGACGTATTCCTGGGATGGCAGGACTGACATATGAGGAGAGATTGGGTCGACTAGGCCTATATTCACTCGAGTTTAGAAGGATGAGAGGTGATCTCATCGAAACATATAAAATTCTAACAGGACTAGATAGACTAGATGCAGGGAGGATCTTCCCGATGGCTGGGGAGTCCAGAACCAGGGGTCCCAGTCTCAGGATACAGGGTATGCCATTTAGAACAGAGATGAGGAGAAATTTCTTCACTCCGAGGGTGGTGAACCTGTGGAATTCTCTACCACAGAAGGCAGTGGAGGCCAAGTTATTAGATGTATTCAAGAAGGAGATAGATTTATTTCTTAATGCTAAAGGGATCAAGGGATATGGGGAAAAAGTGAGAACAGGGTACTGAGTTAGACGATCAGCCATGATCACTTTGAATGGTGGAGCAGGCCCGAAGGGTCGAATGGCCTACTCTTCCTCCTATTTTCTATGTTTCTATGTCTCCACTGCTGCTCACGCACACAACTCCTCACTGTCTCCACTGCCGTGCAAATTATGTTGCACGCTTCAAAAATGTCACGGAGCAGTACCTCCAGGTGTTTGTGCTGAGTATTAAACATGATTTTATATTCAGTTATTCCCACGGTTATCTATGCAGTACAAAGACAGCAATTCCAAATAAAAGTATACTTTTTTGCATTCAAACTGGTTCATCGTTAAATGGTATATTTATTTTACATAAATTACAAATAATTATTAAATTCTACCTAAAATCCAACATGTAAATTAATCACATTTTGTGCAGGGTTTCCTTCATTTTTCAAAAGCTACATCCCTTAAATGGAATACAATGTAAATTCTATTTGAAACAGCAAACATACTTGAAATGGAAAATCTAAACATATCTTATTCCATGCTGCAAAAAAATGTATCCACCCAAGTAAATTCTGAGTCTGTAGTGATTGCTAGTTTATTTTGCCAATGACCACCTTGCCCTCGTTGTTGCGATGGGTTACATACGAACAAACATACAAATTAAGAGCTGGGTGGGCCATTCGGCCCCTCAAGCCTGCTCTGCCATTTGATAAGATCGTGGCTGATCTGATTGTGACCTCAACCCTACTTTCCTGTCTACCTACTGTAACCTTTGACTTCCTTGTTAATCAGGAATCTATCTAACTCAGCCTTAAAAATATTCAATGACTCTGCCTCCACCGCTCTCTGGGGAAGGGAGTTCCACACACTCACGACCCTCTGAGAGAAAACATTTCTCCTCATCTGTCTTACATGGGAGACCCCTTATTTTTAAGCTGTGGCTGTCGGGAAACATCTCCTCAGCATCTTGTATGTTTCAATAAGCTCACCTCTCATTCTTCTAAACTCCATTGTATACAGGCCCAACTTGTCCAACCTTTTCTCATAAGATAACCTCCTCATCCCAAGAATCAGTCGAGCAAATCTTCTCTGAACTGCCTCCAAAGCAATTATGTCCTTTCTTAAATAAAGGAGACCAAAACTGCACACGGTATTCTAGATGTGGTCTCACCAATGTCCTGTACAACTGTAGCAAAACATCTCTACTTTTATATTCCACTCCCCTTGCAATAAATGACAACATTCCATTTGCCTTCCTAATCACCTGCTGTACCTGCATACTAACTTTGTGATTCATATACTAGGACACCCAGATCCCTCTGTAATCTCTCTCCATTTAAATAATATACTGCTTTTCTATTCCTCCTGCCAAAGTGGACAAGTTCACATTTTCCCACATTATACTCCAACTGCCAATTTTTTGCCCACTCACTTAACCTATCTATATCCCTTATGTCCTCTTCACAACTTACTTTCCTACCTACCTTTGTGTCATCAACAAATTTAGCAACCATACATTCAGTTCCTTCATCTGAGGGAGGGGAGGAGAGGAGAGGAAAGAGTGAGCATAAGAAAGGAGAGTGAAAGAGAGAGAGAGAGAAAAAGAGGCAAAGTGGACAGAAGCAAGTAGCAAGAATTAATCACAAGACAACCAGAAGCAGAGATAGATATACAAGCAGATACATTTTCTTGTCCAGTGCATCACTACAGGAGATTAACTACTGCTAAATACATTATGTGTTGTGGTTTAATACTATTATCCTCCAACTCACTGAGCAATGCCTTGGAGTACCACTTCTAATGCAACAAACCTCTACAAAACAAACTCTAATCTGCTTTAAACCTGGAGCAAGGAATGTTCCAACTCCACAATGAGTCTCAACACCTTCAAACATTTCACACTCCCAACATGGGAGGATGACAACTTTTACAAAAATATTGAACGCTTGTCAAAGGAAATAAAGCACACTCACCAACTACCATGAGTGTGAATTCAAACCCTTTCTTCACAGATTTCCGATGCACCTGATTAGGAAGGTTTGCAAATCCCACATAGCCTGGAGTCTCTGGATTTGTGAACTGGGCTTGCTGCTGCTGCTGCTGTTGCTGCTGCTGTTGTTGTAACAGTTGTTGCTGCTGTTGCAGCATCTGCAAAGAAACAAATCAGTTAAAAACAAAATTAGAAATTGTTCAGGGCCCTCATTGAATCTTTAATATCCCTTTCACAAAAGGTGGATCCAAAAATGATTTAAAATTTTCCTACAGCAAAAATCCACCTGGTGCAGTTGTTGTAAATCATGATCTTAATTACAAGTTAGAGGGTTAATTACACTGTTCTTGCAATTCCTGCATCCCTTTCCTCTCTATCAAATTCCAAGACTAATGTAATAAATTTGAAGTAAACTGCTTGAAACTTTGTCACAAGGAAAAGATAATTTCATGGAGCAGTAAATTTACAAATTAAGTAAAACACTTAGGAATTGTCAAATACTCTGGTAGCAGACAGTTGTGGTTCCAACAAGTTTCTCGGCTCCCTGCAGCGCTCGGGATCAATTTGGTTCTCTCCAGCCACACTCCCCCATTGCACTTTACAATTGCCACATTAGTTGGTATTGAAAATGATTTGTGCAAGTGAAAGCAATTTGGCTACCAGATAGCTTTAGAAAGCTTCACACTTGATAACCATACCCACCACCTGGTCAATTCCTATTTGAAGGTGGCTCTAGGCTTCAGACTCATTCCATCCTGGTCCAGCAGGTTTTCAGGAAGTGTCCAAGATGCCAGTTATATACACACTACACTTAACAGTCTCCGGGCTGTACTGGTAGAGTGCAATGTGGGTCAGCAGACAGGACTGTCTGCTCGCTAACATTTAAAAAATAACTTTAAAGCATTTTAAACTTGGACTTGAATCAGACTGCAGTTATATTACCACCATTGTGGAACTCTTCTTCACAGAGTTGTGAGGCTGTTGAATTCACTTTCAGGGTTTGTGGTTGAGGCAGAAACAATGTCAATATACAAGATTAGATGAAGGAAAAGGGGTTGAAGGGATGTGGAACCAGGGTGGGTAAATGTGATTCGAACTATTTGCTCCTGTGGAGGGTAAATGCCGACACAGACTGTTTTTATGTTGTAACTTCTATGCATAACTAACTTGACCGGTTAGCTTGCTGTTTTATGTAGAAAATACAAACAGCCCACTTAGCTAGAGATGTGAATCAGCCACACATTTTAAATTTCTTATTAAATGCAGCCTAGCCAACAACGTGCACCCATCGGCCATCCCTATTCAACCTGAAGTGTTGGGCCGTCACCATGAAGCCTTGTGTCCTTATGATGATTGTATTCCCAGTGTTGTTAGGCAGGGAATTCCAGGGTATTGACCCAGTGACGATGAATAAATAGCAATATAACTCCATGTCAGAATGGTGTGGGACTTGGACCACAACAGTGTGGTCTTGCCCTTAGTAGCAGAAGTTGCTTGAGGGATGTGCTGTTGGAAGTTACTTGGTGAGTTGCTACAGCGCATCCTGTAGATAGAACACTGCAGCCGGAGTTTGTCGGTGATGGGGAGGGCGAATATTGAGTCCAGTGGCGTTGAGCTTCTTCGGTTTGGTTGTGGCTGCACACAACCAGGCAAGTTGTGACTATTCAATCATATTTGAGCCTTGTAGATGGAGGCGCAGCCATTGCAGACTAGCCAGCCTCGGCTCTTGAGGAGATGATGTTGACATGGCTGGTCAATGGTGCTTCCACCACTCTTTCAGGCAGTGCATTCCAGATCATAATAACTCACTGCATAAAAAAATTGTCATCTCACCTCTGGTGCTTTTGCCAATCACCTTGCACCTGAGTCCACTGCTTACAGACATCTCTGCCAGTGAAAACGGTTTCTCCTTATTTATTCATTAAAAGCCTTCATGATTTTGAACACCTCTATTAAATCTCCCCTTAACCTTCTCTGCTCTCAGGAAATCAATCCCAGCTTCTTTGGTCGCTCCATGTAACTGAATTCCCTCATCCCTTGTAACGTTCCAGTAAACCGCCTCTGCACCCAGTCCAAGACCTTGCCATCCTTCCTAAAGTGTGGTGCCCAGAATTAGACAATATGCCAGGTGAGGTCTAACCAGTGATTTATAAAGGTTTGGCATAACTTCTTTGCTTTTGTACTCTATGCCTCCATTAAGCCACAAACAGTTTTCTTTTTAAAAAAACAGCCGTATCAACTTCTTCTGCCAATTTGAAAGATTTCTGTACACACAGCCCAAGATCTCTGTTCCTGCTCCACCTTTAAAATTGTTCCATTTAGTTTATATTGCCTCTACTCATTCTTCCTTCCAAAATGCATCACTTCACACTTCTCTGCGTTAAATTTCATCTCCCATGTATCTGCCCATTTCACCAGTCTGCCTATGTCCACCTGACTATTTACAAGTTTCATGTCATCTGCAAGCTTTGAAATCATACCCTCTATACCCAAGTCCAGGTCATTAATATATATCGAAATGAGCAGTGGTCCTAATACCAACACCACTGTATGTTTTTCAGATAGGAGGGAAGTAATCATTCACCACTACTCTCTGCTTTCTGTCCCTTGAATTTCATATCCACACTGCCACTGCCCCTTTAATCTCATGGGCTTCAATTTTGGTAATGTCATTCATTAACCCTTGTTTTTCTAAGTGACAATTAATTCTGTCCCGGAATATTGTCTCCAAAAGTCCTCCCCACCACCATTAGGCTGACTGGCCTCTAGTTACCTAGTTTGTCCCTGACACCCCTGTTCAAAAGAGGGGAACATTTGCAATCCTCCAATCCTCTGGCACCGTCCCCATATCTAGAAACTAATTATCACGAAGTGGTGAATTCAATTAAAGGAATCTTGAGACAGACCAACTAAAAGGGATGGATCACTTGAGAATGATGTGGAGATGCCGGTGATGGACTGGGGTTGACAATTGTAAACAATTTTACAACACCAAGTTATAGTCCAGCAATTTTATTTTAAATTCACAAGCTTTCGGAGGCTTCCTCCTTCCTCAGGTGAACGTTGTTGGAATGTCTTGAGAATGTCTGAGTTGAGCTGAGTCCCATTGTTGAAACTATGATAATTAGATCCTAGACAGCTGCTGTAAGGAACAGCAGATAAAACTGTAAATTGGCAGAACTTTGCAATAAACAAATGGAAAGCAGGCCAGCTCCAGACCTTCTGAAGGAAGAAACCTCAAGGGGAACCAAGGGGAAACGGCCAAACAAGAAGAAAATTTCTCTTCAGGTTACATCAGTGCTGTTGTGAGAATCTCTATTAGTGAAGCAAATGTACCCATCAAATAATTTGTAATCTAATGATCATTTTCATATGTACAATAGTACAGTGGTTATATTGCTGGATGAGTATTCCAGGCACCAGGACTAATGATCCGGAGGACACAATTTCAAATCCCAGTTTGAGAGTTTGAATTCAGTTATTTTAAAAAAAAATCTAGAAGGGGAAAAATGGTATCAATAAAAGTGACCTTGAAGACGGTGCAAAAGGGGTTCATAAGATGAGAGGTTTTAGTTCTGAAGAGAAACTAAAGCTCTTTTCATTAGAACAAAGAATGTTAAGAAATCTGATTGGTGTTCAAAATTAGGAGGTTTTGTTAAGATAAATTGGGAAAAATATTTCCACTGGCTGTTTCATACCAAAGGGCATAAGTTTGATAGTCACCAAATGAACAAAGGGAGTGGTAAAGAGATTTTTTTTAATGCAGAAGGTATTTAGAACATAGAATACCTTCTAGAACTTAGAAGAGTGATAGAAATTGAACCTATAAGAGCTAATCTATAAAGGGAAGTGACTAAATAGTTAAAAAATATACTTTTTTTTTTAAAAAGGGTATGGAGAAAAAGCAGGGGGCCAGGCCTAAGTGGATCACTCTTTCAGAAAGACTGCACAGGCACAATGGGTCGAATGGCCTCCTCCAGTGCTATAACACTGAAGTCAGATTGCCGGAAAAACCCAACTTGTTCATGACTATGCTTTAGGGAAGGAAATCTGCCATCCTTACCTGGTCTGGCCTACAGGTGACTCCAGTCCGACACCATCGGATTTGACTCTCAACTACCCTCTGAAGTGATCGATCAAGCCACCGAAACAAGGTGGCATCCTCGTCAGGACAACCGGGGATGGGTAATAAATGCCAATCTTGCAAGCAACGCCCACATCGCGAGAATGATTAGGGTATATCTATTCTTGGTATCCCTTCTTGTAAACTTTTAGAGATAGCTGGTCTGTATCAGGTTAATATTAAGTAATGTCCTGCTACCATAACAGATTTAGAGAAAGCATGCAATACCTTTTGTCACTTAACTACCGATTGGGAAGGTTAGATTTATCCTGTTTTTTGTATAGAATGTACCTGGGCAATCTTCCACATTGGCAGATAGATGTCAGTGTCACTATAGAGCGGACCAGAGCAGATTGGCTAGGGGACCAACAAACTCTGATGCACAGATATTTTCTGGGCCCATAACCTTTGCTGTGTTCAGTGCACTCAATCACTTCTCAAATGACAGATGCAGTAAACCAAATTAGCTGGAGACTAGCAACAATGATAGTGGGGACGTCGGGAGGAGCATCATCCACTTGACGCTTGTAGCCGAAGACACTAATAAACACCTCAGCCTCATCTCTAGCATTCAAGTGCTGGGCTTCACCACACTTAAGGTGAAAGATTTTCTTAGCACCTCCTCCTCCTTTTAGTTGCCTCATTGTCGACCACTGTTCTTCGACTGGATTTGGTAGGGCCTTCCTCTGGTCCGTTGGTTGTGGGGCCACTTAGCTCCATCCATTGCTGCTGCTTTTTGTTTAGCATACAAGTAGGCCCATGTTGTAACTTCATTAGGTTGGTACCTCATTCAAAGGCACCTTGTGTACGGTTCCTGGCACACAATTCCACAATCCCCATTGAACCAGTATTAGTGTTCTGGCTTGACTGTGATGGAGGAGTGACAAACATATCAGGCCATGAGATTACAGATCGTGATGGCACACAACTCTGCTGTTGATGGTCCACAGTACCGCAGATGTCCAAGTTTGGGACAGCTAGATCGAACCTCAAGAACAGAAAATGCTGGAAATACTCAGCAAGTCAAGCAGCACCTGTGGAGAAAGAAACAGCGTTAACGTTTCAGCGGCGATGGCCCTTCGTTAGAACTGGAAGAAGTTGAAGATTACAGCTTTTAAGTACAGAGCCAGGGAAAGGGGGAAAAAGAGGAAGGTCTCTGCTAGGGTGGAGGGCAGGAGGGATTAAATGACAAGGGTTGATTATTCTTTTTGTTCTTTCCTCCCCCTCCCCACCGGCTTTCCTTGGCTCTGTACTTGCTTAAAAACTGTAATCTTCAACTTCTTCTAGTTCTGACGAAGGGCCATCGACCTGAAACATTAACTGTTTCTTTCTTCACAGATGCAGCCTGACTTGCTGAATATTTCCAGCATTTTCTGTTTTTATTTCAGATTTCCAGCATCCACGGTATTTTGCTTTCGATCTATCCTCAGTCTGTCCCACTTAGCACAGCAGTAGTGCCACACAACACTATGGAGTACGTCCTCATTTTGGAGAAGAGACTGTGTCTTCACAAGGACTGTGCAGTGGTCAATCCTACTGGTGCTGTCATCGGTAAGTCGGTTGGTGAGGATGAGGTCAAGTAGGTTACTTCCTTGTGTTGGTTCCCATACCACTTAATACAGACCAGTCTGGCAGCTACGTCCTTCAGAATGCAGCCAGCTCAGGCAGTAACGGTACTACGGAGCTGCTCTTGGCGGTGGACATTGAAATCAGAGTACAAAAGATGCTTTTACAATATACAAATGTAGATAATTGTACACCCCATTCTCCTGCATCCAGCGACAAAAGCATGAACTTAAGCACAGACTCACTTTTCATGGTTCTCGTGAACGGACACTGGATTTACACTTCTGCCTGGCGTCTTCTGAAGAACGCCACCGGGCACGAGTGTAAATGAGGGAGTGTAGCAGTGGAAAGCCGGTAATAGTGCCACTCTACCAAAAGGGGACTGCAAATTAAAAAGGGCATAATGAACATACTTAAAGTTCAGATTCCCTTCAGGTCCTCCCAGCTGCAACAGAATCTCTGCAAGTAACAGTAAAATAGGACCCTGGACAAATGCAGACAACAGCTACTTTGTCCCATAAATTAAATCTGTTGTCTATTCACTAAGTAAACACGTTTCATGTTGGACAATCACCCTTTTCATCTTAATTTTTCATCTGAATTCTTCAACCATAACTTTTCTTATTTTTTAAAGTTCCACTGTCGTATATTGGAAACTTCAAATATTTTAATCCTACAATTTTATTTTTCATCAAACGTAGTGTAAAACAGATCACATGACTGGGAATAATCTTTAAATAATCGAGTCCCTATGAAAACCATCCTGTTTCCTCCAAAGCTCTGCTGTGCCAGAGGAAGAGATTAGTAGTTTGTTGCTTTTAGAAACAGTGGAATCTGGATAAATGCATTTCTGAATCAATTCAAGAAGCTCAATGCTCTATTCACAGTCATGCCATAAACTATATGACGTCTGATACAGCCATAAGATTCCTAAGCCTGTTTGTTCAGAGTTTAATTATGATTTGATTGATAAATTCAATTAAGTGTTGCACTTTCTCCCCCCTTCCCCCAACAAGCCAAATCCTGGCTGAAATCTACAGATGGTTGCACAGCTGTAGCTGTGCTTACAGAAACACCAAGCCACTGAATCGTAACACAGCTGGAATACATTCTTCAGAGAGCAGCGTAAACACTTTCCCAGGGTGGCCCCTCTACTCCTGTTCCAATGCTTGCCATGAAGTTAAAAACTTCCACAATTTGGGAAATCTGTGTAGCATGTGTTTCTTCAGTTTTACTTCATTTTAAAAAAAATTCTTCTCTCCACACAAAGTTACCACCTCTGGTTAGATGTATTCCTGGAGGTTTGATCACATGACCAACTCCAGCCTGTTGACAGTAAAGATCTAAATAACTTCCGATGAACCCAAAGCAAAGGCAGTGTAAATATGCAAACAAACTGAGCCAGACAGACCAGGAAGGTCAAAAGTTTTATCTCCATGCAGCGCTTAGTTTACTCATCTCAGCTAGGGTGATGGTAGGGACACTACAATTAGCACCAGCTCCCCTGGGTTAGTCAACCAGGGTTCCCACTCCTAATTGCCTGCTAAAAAGGTGCATGGGTGTAGGTAATAGGTGAGGGCCGGGATTTAGTTTGGCTGTGTCGCTTTGATATTCTGTAGACAACCAATGTACAGGCTCACAGATGAAGAATGGCCACTCGGGGGCAGCCGGCGCCTGTGGAATCGTACTTCAGTGAGAGTCAGTGCCTGTGGAACTATATGCCAGACAAACCATGCCCTAGGGAGAGTCAGTGCCTTCAGGAGAGAAGGGGGAAAATTGGGGAAAAGAACAAAAATAAAACAAGCAAAAATGCTCTTGGGTAGGGGGATTATATTGGGGAGGAATATCCCTTTAAATTCTGGACTATTTACATAAACGTGTCCCTTTAAGAGTAGTTGTGTTGCTGACCTTTCTAGCGTGTGGTCCAAATCATTCATGCTTGACAGGAGCTCAAACTTGTTGATTTGGATTCATTCTTCCTTCACGTAGATTGAGTAGTGCACATGCACCTTCTTGGTGCATATAAATTTCGGGCGGAAGGCCAGCCCCAGGAATCCTCTCACCCCACAGACGCAGGAAGATCAGCATTGCCGTGGTGAGATTCAGAAACGGCCTGTTGATGTGCAAGCCATTGGGCAGGTAGACCTATCCCAGCCCCAGCTGCTTGGCGATGGAGTAACTGTGCATCCCGTTGCTGGTGTGCAGCATTGTCACTAGGTTCTGAAGTACATTGATGACTTCGTGCAGGCAAAGCCATGCCCTGCACAACCTCCAGGTTGGAGTTCAGCTCGTTGTTTGACATGACGTTGGGGTAGAACAATCAGTATCTTTGAGCTCGAAAAGTTAAAGTAAACAGGCTTGTAGGCACAAATCGTGAATATGAAGTAATTTTCTCCAGGGTTGCTAGCAGCAGCACCCAGGTGATTAATCTTCCATTCATCGAGTCTCCTGGACAAATCAGGAGAGTTAGCAACCCTATCTCCACACATTGAAATTGAAATTTTTAAGACTGAGATCGACAGAAGTTTGTTTGGCAAAAGTAAGGGATGTGGAGCAAAGGTAGGTAAATGGAGTTGAGGTACACACCAGCCATCATCTCATTGAATAGTGGAACAGGCTCGAGGGGCTGACTGGCCTATTCCTGTTCCTATTTTCTATTTTTGCAATTTTAGCTAAGCATCTAATTTTTAAAAAAACTGCAATAGTTACATTGACATCATGGCCTTGACGAAAACTTGGGTCACAGGTGACACCATGCCCGGTACAGAAGCCTCCCCACCTGGCTATACCTTCCACCACCTGACCCACCCAAATCGGACGTTGGTGCAGCCCTTATCACCAAATCAAAACTTGGTCTGTCACAACTTACTCCTCTGGCACCTTCTCCTCCTCGGAGCACCTCACCTTGTTCCACCCTTCTCCTTATCACCAACTCAAGTCCCACGCCAGCTGTCTCACCCTCTGATTTCAACCTCCATCTCAACTCAACTTGCCCATTCTCCTGAGTTCACTGCTCTCCTGTCCTCCCTTAACCTCTCCCTCCGTATAAACTCTCCTACCTATATTCTCAGCCACCCCTTCGACACTGCCGTCTCACTTGGCCTCTCTATTCCCATCATCTCAAATCACAGACAAGGCCATCTCGGATAACCTTTGTATCCCCCCTCCACTCACATCCCCAATTCCTTCTGCATCCTTCCCTGGAACAAATTCTCCCCCAAGTCACTTAAGATGGCACTAACACCCAGCTGTCTAGACTTTGGTCCTCCATTCACCATGATATTTCTGCAGCTACCAATCTGCTCAATCTCACAATCCTCTGCCGAAACTGCTCTCTACTCATGGATCATCCTGGAATGCAAAGCTATCCCACAACTTCTTTTCTCTACTACCAACCGTCTCCTTAAACCCTTCTCCCCTCCATCAATTGAGAAGAGCTCATGGACTTTTGTCATTAAGATTCAGACCATCCACTCAACTGTATCCATCCCTTCCCCACCAAGCCTCCCCTAAAGGTTCCTCCTTGCCCTAGTCCTAAAATTGCATCTTTCTCTAGTTTCTCTCCTCTCTCTCATGACCTTTCCCGCGCTCATCTTGTCCCTATTCCCACTAAACTGCTGACCACCCAACTTTCCTTCATGGCCCACATACTAGCCGATATTTTAAATTGTTCCCTCCCCTCAGGAACCATCCCTCTCACTTTCAAATCTGCCATCACCCCCCCCCTCAAAAAACCTACCCATGACCCCTCTGACCTTAAACTACCACCCCCATCTCCCAACTTCCCTCCACAAAGTCCTTTTGTCACCTCCCAAATCTGTGCCTAGCTTTCTCACAATTCCGTGTTTTAACTTCTCCAGTCAGGTTTCCACCCCTGCCACAGCAATGAAACGGCCCTAATCAAAATCACAAAATGACATCCTGTGACTGTGGTATACTATCCCTCCACAGCCTTCTTGACCTGTCTGCAGCCTTTGACATGGTTGACCACACCATCCTCCTTCCAACACCAGCCTCTCCTCCGCGACCCAGCTAAGGTGCCCTCACCTGGTTCTATTTTTTTTATTCGTTCATGGGATGGGGGCGTCGCTGGCATGGCCAGCATTTATTGCCCATCCCTAATGGCCTTCGAGAAGGTGGTGATGAGCAGTCTTCTTGAACCGCTGCAGTCCGTGTGGTGAAGGTTCTCCCACAGTGCTGTCAGGTAAGGAGTTGCAGGATTTTGACCCAGCGACGATGCTACATTAGGGTTAGGGCGATATATTTCCAAGTCGGGATGGTGTGAGACTTGGAGGGGAACGTGCCGGTGTTGTTCCCATGTGCCTGCTGCCCTTGACCTGTCTCAGGCTGAACCAGTCTGTTCGCAATTTCGGCATCCTATTTAACTGAGCTGAGCTTCCAACCCCACGTCTCTATCAAAGACCACCTACTTCCACCTCCGTAACATCACCCATCTCCATCCCTGCCTTATCCCATCTGCTGCTGAAACCCTCATCCACGCTTTTGTTGCCTCCAGACTTGTCTATTACAAAGCTCTCCTGGCTGACCTCCCATCTTCCACTCTCCATAAACTTGAGCTCATCCAAAACTCTGCTGCCCATATCTTAATCCGCACCAAGTCCCATTCACCCATCACCCCTATGCTCACTGACCTACATTGGCTCCCGGTCCACCAATGGTTCGACTTTAAAATTCTCATCCTAATGTTGAAATCCTTCCATGACCTCGCCCCTCCCAAGGTCCGACAACCCTCAGAACTCTTATTTCCAACTCTGACCTCTTGCATATCCCCCACTTCCTTCGCCTCATCATTGGTGGCCGTGCCTGCAGCTGTCTAGGCTCTATGCTTTGGAATTCCCTCCCTAAATCTGCTTGTTAAAACCTCTCACTTTGACCAAGCTTTGTCACCCTATCCTAATATCTCCTCCTTTGGCTCAGTGTCAATTTTTGTCTGATTATGCTTGGGATGTTTTACTACTTTAAAAGCACTAGATAAACACAAGTTGTTGTTGGACAGTCGACCCCAATCTCCTCAGTTGTCCAGCTCAGAGATTACCCTTTCTTGGTTCAACTCTTACCTATCTGATTGCAGCCAGGACATCTCCAGCAATGACGTCTCTTCAAGCATTATCACCTCCGAGGTCCACAAAGATCAGTCCTTGGCGCCCTCCTCTTCCTCATCTACATGCTGCCCATTGGCAGCATCATCTGCAGTCACAAATTCAGCTTCATATACGCTGGCAACGCCTAGTTACCTCTCCACCATGACCCTCAACTCTTCCACTGCCTGTGCTGTCAGATATCCAGTCTTGAACAAGCCACAATTTCGAGTTAAATAGTGAGAAGACAGAAGAGAGTCTTCAGCCCCCATCACAAACTCCGTATCTTTGCTGCCGATTCCATCCCTGTCCCTGGCCACTGTCCCAGGCTGAATCAGACTATTGCAACCGCCTCCAAGCTCGGCTTCCAACTCCATATCCTCTCCATCACAAAGGCCACCTGCTTTCAAATTCATAACATTGCCCCACCTCCATCCCTACCTCAGCAGGTCCACCTTAGTCACCTCCAGAATCGACTATTCCAATGTTCTCCTGGCCAGCCTCTAATCTCTAAATTTCAGCTCACCTGCTTGCCACATCCTATCCCACACCAAGTTACAATCACCTATCACCCTTGTGGATATACTTTGTCTCCTTGTCCCCCAATGCCTCAAATTTAAATTCTCATTTAAATCCCAACTCTGACCACGCTGTTGGTCAGCCTTTCGAATATCTCCCTCTTTGGCTTGGTGTACATTTCTTTTCTGACTATGTCTCAGTGAAGCATCTTGGGATTTCTTCCAATGCTAAAGGCACTAGATAAATGCAAGCTGCTGACTAAAGCTTTAAGAGAGCTATTTTCTCTCAGTTGGCTATTGATACGCAGAAACCCCACTCAGGAGGTTTCCCCCCAATGCACCATTTGTGCACTTCAATTCCATAACCACCACAGGCACCCTATGAGCATCTGCTCACTCAGCGACATTTCTGTTCATCTTCTGTCTTTATATGTGGTCAACTCATCCATTTTTCACTCCCATTCAAACTAAAGGCTTGGAGTCAAGCCTGATTGCATGCTCTCCTTAGAGACGCATAGACATTACAAATTATAGAGCTATCTTCAAGCATTGCTCTGTATATTTGAGATGTTGACTTAAATAAGGTAAAAGTGCCTTGTTTATAATGCAGAGCAGTCTTACCAGAAGATGAAATCAGCCAAGAAACATGGCAGCCACCAACCTAACTGACCATTCCCTGCTATATCTACATGTAACAGTTGTACCAGCACTCATTTGTGCAGTGCACCTCTGTGCATTTTCAAAGTTATGGTAAAAATGTACATATGCTGATCACTGCGCACACATGCGGCATGTATCATTTTGAAAATTCCACACCACCCCCTCTGAGCATTTTGAACACATTTGCAGCATCTTACCAGGAAGTGGAGTAAAACCACTATTTACTACGAGACAAAGAAGCAAATAGGAGCTGAATCATGCATGCATTTATTTAGCCCCTTTTTGCTTCTATAAATGGGGGAGTGGAAGTTCTGGAGAAGTCACTTTCAAGCACACACTCCCATTCATATAAAAAGTATTGAACTCATCATCTATATGTAGCCATCCATTTCACACATTTCGCCGCCCTCAGCTCAGAAAGAAGTCTTAATTCAGTCGACGCCATTAGAGAGGAGAGGGAAGGTGCACATACTTCATGCACCAATGAAAACATACCTGAAGAAGTTCTGAAAATTCATACCATTTCCATTCTTAGTAAAAAAAGTTAGTTACCTTAAACTTGTCTGAAGACTGCGACATGGTAACGATTGGATAATTCTCACCTGAAAAAAAGATGATTTTGTTTTAAAAATACTGCAGACACTGGCAACAAAAAAGTAAAATGACAAACATTTGGCACTGCTGCCAGTGGTCAGGACACAACCTCACTGTACAAACAATTCAACTGCACACAATAAAATGGGTAAAAGACACCTCAGCTCAACAACTGTCCTCAGTTTAACACACCCATTTTTGACTGAGTATTCCTGCCAGAGAGAAAATATTGTAACTGCTGAGTAAAAATGTTGCACTGGATTCTTCTGGCAACCAATGGAATGACGTAGCTTTGCTATATGAGACTGTGGCAAAGCTTTCTGCATTTGCTGATATGTTAAAGGAGGATTACACTGGACTAAGAATTAGCGAGGCCCTGTTCACGTTCACCATCCACTCATCAGTTTTAACATGGTTCAGGTACAAGAGTGCTCCTTCCACACTGCTGGATAATGGATATTAAATCCAATCTTTGAGGATCCTATGTTGCACCACTCCAGAGCTCAATATTTAAGCTAGTTAGTTAATGACTGCTGTTAACAATTAACTCATTAACTGTATTGCTGTGAATAAGACTAACTGCAGAGTTCCCCAAAGCTCAGGTTTTATTCATCCTGAAATCACCCAAGACCACATCCCATGGTGGGTTGTAGTCAGATTGCTAAATAAATGACCATTCTTCTAGAGTCTGTAGGCACTTAAAAACTTGTTCTTCTGAAACAGGATGCAGCGACAGCACCACTCTTCTGCTTTTACATTTGGAATGGGGAGTCAGAACACTATGCACTTTAAGCTTTGGTTTTCATTTGAGATTGCAGACAGATGTATGGCACTGCTTCCCAGGATTTGCATAACTGAAACCAGCTCCCTTATTCTTATGGCATCTACGGTGTTGGCGATTCTTGCAACCTATGCTAATAAACTAGGTTGTTAGCATAGCTTGATGAGACACCACTATATATCTGCTGCACTCCTATTGTGTTAATGCAAAGCAGTTTTACACTGAACACTGGCTCAGCACTACACAACTTCAAATTTGCAACTGTCAGCTGGGAAGATTCCTCTGATCACAATGAGGCATACAGACCAGGATAGTTCCAGATTCGATTGTTTGATTACCTCAGTACGGACAATCTTGGCTGCAATTGCAGTGGGATTGCTACCATCTTACTCAGTTATGGATAGAAGTGGCAAACACTAGAGTAATGCTCCTGACCATTATCCAGTAACCCCCCACTAATGCAAGTCAATATGTGACACTGAGTGAGAAAGGTGGGAAGTGATGTTCCTTAAAGATCAGTGCCAGGACCGCTGTTGTTCACTATTTACATAAAATATTTGGACCCTGGAATCGGAAGTACAATTTCAAAATTTGCAGACGACGCCAAAGCGGGAGTTTTAGTTCACCCCCAACAACTGGTGTTCCTGTATGATTAGATTCATATATGGCAAATTGAGGACCACAACCCACCTCCTGCCTTGTTGGAACTCATATGCTTCACCCAGGGATGTGTGCTTTTAACCGGGGATGTGTGCTTTTAACCGGGAATGTTTTCTCACCTTGGATTTGGTTTACAGCCCATCCAAATAATTGGGATTTTGAGTTACCCTGGCTGGCAGTATTTTTCTCTTTTCTACCCAGCCCCCCCCCACCCTCAGATTTTCCCTCCTTAACCCTCTATGCCTGAAGATGGTGTTTCATGTTGGGGTTCAGCTCCACACATGGTGGCGGTTTTGCAGTACTGTATCTCATCCAGTGGCCATTCTTCATGCGAGCAAGCAGACTATTTGGGTGGATCATCAAAGCTCCACCCAATTCTTTTACATAGAATGTACAGCACAGAAACAGGCCATTCGGTCCAACAGGTCCATGCCAGTTTATGCTCCACACAAGCCTCCTCGCTCCCTACTTCATCTAACCCGATCAGCATATCCTTCCATTACTTTCTCCCTCGTGTTTATTTAGCTTCCCTTTAAATGCATCTATGCTCTTTGCCTCAATGACTCCTTGTGGTAGTAGTGTTCCACATTCTAACCACTCTCTGGGTAAAGAAGTTTCTCCTGAATTCCCTATTGGATTTATTAGTGAATTATATTTATGGCCATTAGTTTTGGTCTGCCCCACAAGTGGAAACATTTTCTCTATGTCTACCCTATCAAACCCTTTCATTATTTTAAAGGTAACTGAGGGTACACGGTAGCATAGTGGTTATGTTACTGGACTAGTAATCCAGAGGCCTGGACTAATAATCTGGAGACATGAGTTCAAATCCCGCCACAGCAACTGGAGAATTTAAATTCAATTAATTAAATAAAATCTGGAATTTAAAAAAAAACTAGTGAAACGACCGGATTGTCGTAAAAACCCATCTGGTTCACTAATGTCCTTTCGGGAAGGAAACCAACCGTCCTTACCCAGTCTGGCCTATATGTGACTCCAGACCCACAGCAATGTGGCTGATTCTTAATTGCCCTCTGAAATGGCCTAGCAAGCCACTCAGTTGTAAAATCTCGCTACGAAAAGTCATAATAAGAATAAAACCGGACAGACCACTAGGCATCGGACACAACAAAGGCAAACCAAGCCCAGTCGACCCTGCAAAGTCCTCCTCACTAACTTGTGCCAAAATTGGGAGAGCTGTCCCACAGACTAGTCAAGCAACAGCCTGACATAGCCATACTCACAGAATTGTACCTTTCAGCCAATGTCCCAGACTCTTCCATCACCATCCCTGGGTATGTCATGTCCCGTCCCACCGGCAGGACAGACCCACCAGAGGTGGCGGTACAGTGATATACAGTCAGGAGGGAGTGGCCCTGGGAGTCCTCAACATTGACTCCGGACCCCATGAAATCTCATGGCATCAGGTCAAACATGGGCAAGGAAACCTCCTGCTGATTACCACCGACCGCCCTCCCTCAGCTGATGAATCAGTCCTCCTCCATGTTGATCACTTGGAGCAAGCACCGAGGGTAGCAAGGGCACAGAATGTACTCTGGGTGGGGGACTTCAACATCCATCACCAAGAGTGGCTCGGTAGCATCACTACTGACCGAGTCCTAAAGGACATAGCTGCCAGACTGGGCCTGCGGCAGGTGGTGAGCGAACCAACACGAGGGAAAAACTTACTTGACCTCGTCCTCACCAATCTACCTGTCGCAAATGCATCTGTCCATGACAGTATTGGTAGGAGTGACCACCGCACAGTCCTCGTGGAGACGAAGTCCCATCTTTGCACAGAGGACACTATCCAACGTGTTGTGTGGCAATACCACCGTGCTAAATGGGATAGATTCAGAACAGATCGAGCAGCGCTAAAACTGGGCATCCAGGAGGCGCTGTGAGCCATCAGCTGCAGCAGAAGAATTGTATTCCAGCACAATCTAACCTCATGGCCCGGCATATTCATCACTCTACCATTACCAACAAGCCAGGGGATCAACCCTAGTTCAAAGAGGAGTGTAGAAGAGCATGCCAGAAACAGCACCAGGCGTACCTAAAAATGAAGTGCCAGCCTGGTGAAGCTACAACTCAGGACTACATGCATGCTAAACAGCAGAAGCAACATGCTATAGACAGAGCTAAGTGATTCCCCAACCAACGGATCAGATCAAAGCGCTGTAGTCCTGCCACATTCGGTCGTGAATGGTGGTGGACAATTAAACAACTAATGGGAGAAGGAGGCTCTGCAAACATCCCCAACCTCAATGATGGCGGAGTCCAGCACGTGAGTGCAAAAGACAAGGCTGAAGCGTTTGCAACCATCTTCAGCCAGAAGTGCCGAGTGGATGATCTATCTCGGCCTCCTCCCGATATCCCCACCATCACAGAAGCCAGTCTTCAGCCAATTCAATTCACTCCACATGATATCAAGAAATGGCTGAGTGCACTGGATACAGCAAAGGCTATGGGCCCCGACAACATCCCAGCTGTAGTGCTGAAGCCTTGTGCTCCAGAACTAGCTGCGCCTCCAGCCAAGCTGTTCCAGTACAGCTACAACACTGGCATCTACCCGACAATGTGGAAAATTGCCCAGGTATGTCCTGTCCACAAAAAGCAGGACAAATCCAATCCGGCCAATTACCACCCCATCAGTCTACTCTCAATCATCAGCAAAGTGATGGAAGGTGTCGTCGACAGTGCTATCAAGCGGCACTTACTCACCAATAACCTGCTCACCGATGCTCAGTTTGGGTTCCGCCGGGACCACTCGGCTCCAGACCTGATTACGGCCTTGGTCCAAACATGGACAAAAGAGCTGAATTTCAGAGGTGAGATGAGAGTGACTGCCCTTGACATCAAGGCAGCATATGACCGAGTGTAGCACCAAGGAGCCCTAGTAAAACTGAAGTCAATGGGAATCAGGGGGAAAACTCTCCAGTGGCTGGAGTCATACCTAGCACAAAGGAAGATGGTAGTGGTTGTTGGAGGCCAATCATCTCAGCCCCAAGGCATTGCTGCAGGAGAACACCTCGCTAAGGCCATCCCCACGCCTCCACTACTCGCCTTCAAACAGCCACCCAACCTCAAACAGACCATCGTTCGCAGCAAATCACCCAGCTTTCAGGAGAACAGCGTCCACGACACTACACAACCCTTCCACGGCAACCTCTGCAAGACATGCCAGATCATCGACACAAATACCACCATCACACGAGAGGACACCACCCACCAGGTACATGGTTCATACTCCTGTGACTCGGCCAACGTTGTCTACCTCATACGTTGCAGGAAAGGATGCCCCGGAGCATGCTACATTGGCGAGACCATGCAGACACTGCGACAACGGATGAACGGACACCGCGCAACAATCGCCAGACAGGAGGGTTCCCTCCCAGTCGGGGAACACTTCAGCAGTCAAGGACATTCAGCCACCGATCTTCGGGTAAGCGTTCTCCAAGGCGGCCTTCAAGATACATGACAACGTAAAATCGTCGAGCAGAAATTGATAGCCAAGTTCCGCACCCATGAGGACGGCCTCAACCGGGATCTTGGGTTCATGTCACGCTACACGTAACCCCACCAGCGGGAAAAAAAGTCATCTGTTTTTAATATATCTGGTCATTCTCTCTCTTTCCCTTCCTTTCGGATGTTTCTCTCTCTCTCTGTGTCTTTGGTTCTGGCCGTTTGTATATTCAGTAGTCTTGTATCTAATGTCTCTGTCTGAACACTATTCAGTTCCTTTGATTGCCTTGATAACGGGCAGTTGGAAAGATTATCTGTAATCACCAGGCATTGTTCTCTGACTCTATATGCGGTAACTTTCAAGGAATCCCACACTCACCTGACGAAGGAGAAAGCCTCCGAAAGCTTGTGATTTTCAAATAAAACTGTTGGACTATAACCTGGTGTTCTAAGATTCCTTGCAGGAGTTCCTCAGGGCAGTGTCCTCGGCTCAACCATCTTCAGATGCTTCATCAATGACCTTCCCTCCATCATAAGGTCAGAAATGGGGATGTTCGCTGACGATTGCAGTGTTCAGTTCCATTCGCAACCCCTCAAATAATGAAGCAATCCGAGCGCGCACGCAAAACCTGAACAACATCCAGGCTTGGGCTGATAAGTGGCAAGTAACATTCACCCCAGACAAGTGCCAGGCAATGACCATCTCCAACGAAAGAGTCTAACCACTTCCCCTTGACATTCAACGGCATGACCATCGCCGAATCCCCCACCATCAACATCCTGGGGGTCACCATTGACCAGAAACTTAACTGGACCAGCCATATAAATAGTGTGGCTACAAGAGCAGGTCAGAGGTTGGGTATTCTGCGGCAAGTGACTCACCTCCTGACTCCCCAAAGCCTTTCCACCATCTACAAGGCACAAGTCAGGAGTGTGATGGAATACTCTCCACTTGCCTGGATGAGTGCAGCTCCAACAACACTCAAGAAGCTTGACACTATCCAGGACAAAGTAGCCCGCTTGATTGGCACCCCATCCACCACCCTAAACATTCACTCCCTTCACCACCGGCGCACAGTGGCTGCAGTGTGTAACATCCACAGGATGCACTGCAGCAACTCGCCAAGGCTTCTTCGACAGCACCTCCCAAAACCACGACTCTACCACCTAAAAGGACAAGAGCAGCAGGCATATGGGAACAACACCACCTGCACGTTCCCCTCCAAGTCACACACCATCCCGACTTGGAAATATATCGCCGTTCCTTCATCGTCGCTGGATCAAAATCCTGGAACTCCCTTCCTAACAGCACTGTGGGAGAACCTTCACCACAAGGACTGCAGCGGTTCAAGGCGGCGGCTCACCACCATCTTCTCAAGGGCAATTAGGGATGGGCAATAAATGCCGGCCTTGCCAGCGACGCCCACATCCCATGAACGAATAAAAAAAAACTATCAGGTCACCCCTCAGCCTTCTCTTTTCTAGAAAAAAAGAGAGCCCCAAGCCTGTTCAATCTTTCCTGATCGGTCTAACTCAATTATGGCATTATCCTTGTAAATCTTTACTGCACCTTCTCCAGTGCCTCTATATCCTTATTATAAGAGACCAGAACTGTCTACAGTGCTCCAAGTGTGGTCTCACCAAGGTTCTATGCAAGTTTGATATAACTTCCCTGCTTTTCAATTCTCTGGAAACGAACCCCAGTGCCTCGTTCATTTTTTTTTAAAAAAGCCATATTAACTTGCGTCCCGACTTTTGGTGATGTGTATCTGTACCCTTAGATCCCTTTTGCTCCTCTACCCCATTTAGGCTCATTATGCAAACCGTATGTGACTTCCTTATTCGATCAAAACACACCACCTCACACTTAACCATATTGAAATTCATTTGCCAATTACACACCCATTCTGCAAGTTTATTAGTGTCTTCTTGCATTTTGACACAGTCTTCCTTTATACTAACTACACCCCCCAATTTGGTGTCGTCCACAAGTTTTGAAATTGTACTTCTGAATCCTCGGTCCAAATCATTAATGTAAATTGTGAACAACAGTGGTCCCAGCACTGATCCCTGTGGGATACCACTTCCCACCTTTTGCCAGTCTGAGTAACCCCTATTCTGTTTTCTGTTTTGTAGCCAGCTTGCTATCCATTCTGCTACCTGCCCTGACTCCACATGCTCTGACTTTAGTCACGAGTCTACAATGCAGAACCTTACTGAAGGCCTTTTGAAAATCCAAATATACTACATCTACTGCATTACCCTGGTCTACTCCGTTACTTTAAAGAATTCAATAAGTTCGGTCAAGCATGACTTTCCGTTCTGAAATCCGTGCTGACTACTCAATTATATTTTCGTTTTCCAGATGTTTTTCTATTACATCTGAGTAAAGATTATAGTATCTTTCCTACCACCAACATTAAGCTAACTGGTCTACAGTTCATTGCACTTGTTCTATCTCCCTTTTTAAATATAGGAATATTACTTACACTGGAACATTAGCTGATACTTGTAACCGGGTTTTCAAACTGACACCACACACCAATTAAAAAACTTACTGAAGATGGAAAAAAATAACTTTTTCCTCATGGGAGTGCAGGAAGCAACACACACCTTTAGGTTTTAAAGCAGAGATTAATGGATCTATTGCCGATCCTCAGAAACTCCAAGCAAAACACATTGCGAAAAGAATTCCCAGTATACTAGTTAGGGTTGCCAGCTCTGGTCGGACATATTCCTGGGGGTTTCACATAACTTCCAGACTCCAACCACCCCGCCTAGTCAAACAAACAGTCTATTTTCCCCCATCTCCAATAATTTTAAAACTAAAAAAGTGTGCAATGAAAAAAACTTTTTTTTTAATGCCACCATAATTTTTCTCCTGGATTGCTTGCACCAGTGTCCAGGAGATTAATGCTTAATTCCTGGAGCTTCCAGGACAATCCTGTGAATTTATCATACAATTATTTACATCTTCTTATAGATTTCTCCTATAAAAAAAGATTCAACATAAAGTATTAAAATAATTAATTACTACTGTAGCCTGCAGAACAACTATGTCCCAACTGACAGCTAGCCGTTACAGAATTTTAAAAGGTCAGCGTTCATATACATGAGAATGCAGCCCTGCATTCCAGAAATGGAAGTGTGTTTTTGCAATTATAATGTACATTTAAAACGAGAGATAAGAATGCATCATGGCCATTCATAAATGAAATCTGCTCCTTTCATTTATGGAAGGATAGATGAAAGTAACCTGGGACATTCACTTGCATCCTGGGTCAATCAAAATTAATTTTGCATATAACATAGCCAAGAATTGCAAACTGTTCCTGCTTTTTCACCCAGAGCACATCTACACAAGTCCAAGCTGTAGTAATATCACAACACTGGACTTAAACATTTGAAGTTCTGCATCAAAAAAGGACTCCAATAACCAGTTTAAATATCCAGAGTCTAAGCTGATGTCTTCGCATCCTGAGCTCAGAAGTAACAGAAGCTGCAAATATTTTTTTTTAATTCATTGCACTACATGTTCTGCAAAGCCAGATACTGGGAATGTATTTCACGCATAAAACCACTCAGAATGTCACAATATCCAAACTGCCAGAGAATTTTTCTATATACAGAATTTAGGAGCACATACCCAAACAAGTATGCCACAATTCAAACCATTTCACTTCCAGCGAATCCCATGGCATATTTCTGATAACTGGAAACAGGGTCACACGAGGCAATTCATCAAACTCTGGTTTCAGATCGGGAGTGTAAATTGCATGGTTTCTGACTGGGAGTTTAAATTGCATATAACAAGTGCGCTCAAAAAGATGAAAAGAATTTACTACCATGTCTAGGATTTCCCGACTTCCTGCTTCTTCTGCATATTTTCAGATTAGAAACCTTTACACCTTGCACAAGGCTGAGCAAGCACCAATGAACTACAGCACCAGTTCACACTGAGGACACAGTTTCAAATCACAAAGCATAATAACCACAACCATCTAAGACACTACTGCTGTACGCACAGCTTCCATTCATGGTTCACAGCAACTCCCTGGCTAAAAATAAACAAACAGTCTCCACGTCAGACTGCAAGGTGCTTTCTGAACAGACCAATAGTTGGCGGGACCAGGGCAATTATTCCTTTTACAGAAAGCCAATTTAGGAAAAAAAAAAGCAAAAAAAATTAACAGAAAATGGTAAAATTATATTTGACTTCTGGTGTGATTCTGTGATCAATAATCCAAGACAGTTTTTAGTGAACCTTCAGATACCTGTGTGTTGCAGAATCTTATCGTAGGATTCAGAAAACTCCACTGCCATGAAAACCCAACTGAAACGTGCTTACATGTGAGGCTTTGTTGCTTCAACAGAGACAGGAGCTCGGGGGAGTCCCTTCAGCATGTTGTTCAGAAGCATGGAGTTGGGAGAGTGTAGCACTGCTTCCATGGACCGTTTATAGGTTATAGATGAGGTTCAATTTTGAAGTCTCTGATTGAAACAAAGCCACGCCATCCCAGAATCAGATGCCAAACACAGAACTGCTACTGGCCAATGGTTCTGAGCATACGTACTGCAGGAAGATAAATTTGTCTCCTCACCCAGGCGAGAGAGAGCTTGGAGTGAAAGCACAACGCAAAGAACCTCTAAATCACCAAATGTTCAAAAAAGTCACAAGAGCAAAAAATTACCTGGGCATGAAGTGAATCATATTTAAAAACTGCACTGGTCTGGATACCCCCTCCATCCTGCCTAAAGCTCTGCAGGTTTGTCCCCCATTGAGACTACTTATCAGCACTTTCTGAAGTTAAACAACAATGTAGTAAAATATCCCAAGGTGCTTCACAGCAGTGTTATCAGACAAAATTTGACACCGAGCCACATAGGGAGACCTTAAGAAAGATGGCCAAAAGCTTGGTTAAACAGGTAGGTTATAAAGGAGTGTCTTACAGAGGCAGAGAGGCAGAAAGGTTTTCGGGGGGAAATTCCAGTGCTTAGGGCCTAGGCAGCTGAAGGCACGGACGCCAATAGTGGGGTGAAGGAAATGGGGGATGCACAAGAGGCCAGAATTTTTTTTTAAAAATTCGTTCATGGGATGTGGGCATCGCTGGCAAGGCCAGCATTTATTGCCCATCCCTAACTGCCCTCGAGAAGGTGGTGGTGAGCCACCTTCTTGAACTGCTGCAGTCCGTGTGGTGAAGGTTCTCCCACAGTGCTGTTAGGAAGGGAGTTCCAGGATTTTGACCCAGCGACGATGAAAGAACAGCGATATATTTCCAAGTCAGGATGGTGTGTGACTTGGAGGGGAACGTGCAAGTGGTGTTGTTCCCATGTGCCTGCTGCCCTTGTTCTTCTAGGTGGTAGAGGTTGCAGGTTTGGGAGGTGCTGTTAAAGAAGCCTTGGCGAGTTGCTGCAGTGCATCCTGTGAATGGTACACACTGCAGCCACAGTGCACCGGTGGTGAAGGGAGTGAATGTTTAGGGTGGTGGATGGGGTGCCAATCAAGCGGGCTGCTTTGCCCTGGATGGTGTTGAGCTTCTTGAGTGTTGTTGGAGCTGCACTCATCCAGGCAAGTGGAGAGTATTCCATCACACTCCTGACTTGTGCCTTGTAGATGGTGGAAAGGCTTTGAGTCAGGAGGTGAGTCACTCACCGCAGAATACCCAGCCTCTGACCTGCTTTTGTAGCCACAGTATGTGTGTGGCTGGTTCAGTTAAGTTTCTGGTCAACGGTAACCCCCAGGATGTTGATGGTGGGGGCTTCAGCGATGGTAATGCCGTTGAAGGTCAATGGAGGTGGTTAGCCTCTCTTGTTGGAGATGGTCATTGCCTGGTACTTGTCTGGGGTGAATGTTACTTGCCACTTATCAGCCCAAGCTTGGATATTGTCTCGGTCTTGCTGCATGCGGGCACAGACTGCTTCATTATCTGAGGGGTTGGGGATGGAACTGAACACAGTGCATCAGCGAACATCCCCATTTCCGACCTTATGATGGAGGGAAGATCATTGATGAAGCATCTGAAGATGGTTGGGCCTAGGACACTGCCCTGAGGAACTCCTGCAGCCATGTCCTGGGGCTGAGATGATTGGCTTCCAACAACCATTACTATCTTCCTTTGTGCTAGGTATGACTCCAGCCACTGGAGAGTTTTCCCCGATTCCCATTGACTTCAATTTCACTCGGGCTCCTTGGAGGAGCGCAAAGATCTGGGAGGGTTGTGTGGCTGGAGGAGGTTGGAGATAGGGACGGGCAAGGCCATGGAGAGATTTGAACACAAGGATGAGAATTTTAAATGAGGCGTTACTGCACTGGGAGCCAATGTGAACAGATCTGATGCTGTGAAGACATACGTGCACCACATCTCTTCTCCTCCACCCCCTCAGTTACAAACATTCTAAACACACCATCTCAATAGGATCCATACAAAATAGATAGAGTTGGAAAACAGTTCACCATCCTAAATCGTTTAATTAAATTATTAAGCGGAGCTTTTTTTTAAAAATCATAATTGTCTTTTTTTAGTTTTCTTAGAAACCCAGTGAAGATGCTAAAAGGCAGAGGTTGTGAAACAAAAATGAAAGGAGACCTACATATAGAAACAGAAGATTGGTATTTGTAACAATGGCTGCGTTTCACCAGCTGATTGTCCTCTGTGCAACATCCTGGCAAAGGGGTAGGGAACAAAGGAATGTTACCCCCTCACTTAAAAATTATAGCAGTGTAAAACAGCAATGCTTTTTGCTAACGTTACACAAAGACAGCCTCTCTCGGCTCAGTGTCAATTACCACAGCTAGATCACACTATCTGCACTTCTCATCTATTTAAAGAGTCAGCACACTCAGTCTCATGTGCTCAATATTCTGTTCACACATTATATTAACAGACCAAACCATGGAAAGTAAAACTTGTCTACATTTGATATGAAATGTTAATTTACGAGACCAATTTTGGACAGCACTATCAGGAAAATTTTGTTGAAGCAACTTTTTAATTGCACCTTTGTAAAAAGCAATGGTGATTACATCCTCAGTGCTTATGCACCCTGCAAGTTTTGTACAGCCACTCTCCCCACAGCAAAGAACTAAGTACACAGTAAAGGCAGCCACAACTCTCTCACTTAGTTCAAGTAGCTAGAAGCAGTGGCTAATTAAAACAGAGCTATTTGATACCTGACCAGACCAAGCGAAACATGCACAAGGAAGCTCACTTGACCCACCCACCTGGAAAAACCTACAGTCCCATCACAACATCCGACTGCCTCTTAAAATGATTCTAGGGTTTTTGTTTCCAATACCCTAACCAGAAATCTATCCCAAGTATTGACCATATTTTGCATAAAGAACTTCCCAATATCAGCATGGATTTATGAAGGGCAGGTCATGTTAATAATCTAATTGAATTTTGAGGAAGTCACTAACACACAGAATTGGACATAACCTTGTAACGTGGGTTAGTAATTGGTTGACGAAAGACACACACAGACAGAGAGAGACTAAAGGGAATGTACTCTGATTGGTGGGGTGTGACCAGTGTTCCCTGGGGATCTGTACTGGGGTCTCAGCATTTCACCATATGTATCAATGTCTTGGATGAAGGATCAGAGAGATGTATGTCCAAGTTTGCAAGTGACACTAAGTTAGGAGCCACAGTAAGTGGTGTAGATAGGAGCAGGAAGATACAAAGGGACATAGATAGACTAAGTGAGTGGGCAAAACTGGGGGAGATGGGAACAAGGGGACAATCTTAAAGTGAATCTGGAATCATCCAGAACAAGGGACACAATCTTAAAATTAGAGAGTTAGAAGTCTTTCAGGAGTGAAATCTGGAATTCGCTCCCCCAAATGGCAGTTGATGCTAGGTCAATTGAAAATTTCAAGACTCAGATCAACAGATTTTTTTTTTAGGTAAGGGTATGAAGGGATATGAATCAAAAGTGAATGGATGTGAGGCACAGATCAGTTTATCCAGTCTTTCTTCATCATTCATACTGATTATTAGCCACATGGCACTTGCACCTTGTCTTAAATATCTCCAAATGTGTGTCACTAAAATTGAGCAAAGTACTCAAGGTATAGGCTGAGCTGAGTACTGTTCAATATTAAAATAAGATCCAGCAACATTTATTCTACTGATAAAGGAAATAGAACAATCAACTATATTGCTCAGTTAATTACTGCCACAGTGACTGGACATATTAAGTGTTGAGCCTACCCACACCCTCTCAACCTCATCCTTAGTTAGTTTGACACCATTCACAGATAGCATGTGTCATCCATTTTTTTCTTCCAATGTGTAATATCTTACACTTAAATCACATGGAATTTCATCTGCCACTGCTTCTTTGCTAAGATTTTATCTGGCTTACTTTTTGTCATTGACTGCACCACATTCAACTTCATTTCCCTTCTCCCTCAGATTGGTATAGTCATACATGCAGACCAATTTGAATTGAGCTTCAAAGCAGTGGTAGGGAACCCACATCAATCCCTAGGGCACTCCACTTAGGACCTCTTCCCCCTCCCCACCATGCTGGCAGCATCCCTCAAACCTGTACCTGCTGCCTTCTTCAATTCAGTAAATTTAAATCGATTTCCAGGTTTTACCACTTTAAGCTTGAAAGGACTTTGTCAAAAGCTTGAAGTATAGCCACACAACATCATGAGGTTTTCCATCATCCACTTGGGATGTTACATCTTCAGAAAAAAAGTCAGAGGTTGCTCAGGCAGTTCAACTCAACAGCAAAGCCAGAGATAGATTAAGCAATGTGATTGAAAGAAAATTTAGATCTGGATATGGAAACATTCAAGGGGAAACAATAAGGTACCTTGATTCAGTCGGTACAACAACATGCATTTATATACTGCCTTTAACATAGTAAAATGTCCCAAGGCACTTCACAAGAGCGTAATCAGACAAAAATTGACACTGACCCAAAAGACAGGTGATCAAAAGCTTGGCCAAAGTGGTAGATTTTAAGATGCATCTTGGAGAAGAGAGGGGTTGAAGGGTTTAGGGAGGAAATTCCAGAGCTAAGTGTCTCGACAGCTGAAGGCACAGCCGCCAATGGTGGGGCAAAGGAAGTGAGGGATGTACAAGAGGCTAGAGTGTGAGGAATGCAGAGTTCTGGGAGAGTTGTGGGACTGGAGGTAGTGGTCAATGCACAGCAGGTAGTCATACAGATCAGGATCGCAGTAGCAAAGAGCAGCTATGTGTAACAACTGAAAGTGGACATAGGTTCTTGGCACTCAATTAGCATTCTTACTCAGAGACCAGAATGATGACTGATATTGTAAATGCAAACATTACACAGGTACAATAGGGCAGATTGGTTAGGGAAATTGTCGGGGGTAGTGTTGAAGGTGTTTTAACCTCGAATTAAAATCACAAGCTACATAAATTTCCACTCTGAGCCAGAACATGCAGTGCCCATTCTGCGGGTCACAGCCACTACCATTCCCATGTACATTGAGATCTGAATTCTACTCTTTAAATCAGAGCAGGAATGGTAGCCATTGAGTGCAGCTTGATTTTTCTTTAAATGTTAACACATTTTTCATTTCAAACAACGACAAAGGGTAAGGTAGCAATTAATAGGCTCAGCGTCAAGGGGCAGACCCACTGGTTTTGTACCTCATTTGTGCCAAGACCTGGATACAGAATCCAGCCTCAGCATTTGAATGTACTTGCATTTATGCTGCTGTCCCCCCAATTTAACCACCTTTCCCCATCTGTATTTTAAAGAAACTGTGCTCCCTTTTAATCGAGAAAGGCAGTGCAAGATTATTGAGAGATTGGGATCACAAGTACAGCTGCCAGTTTGCACTCAGCTTCCAAATCCACAATGGGAAGACCTACCCCAGGATAGTCCAGTTGAACTGGAGTTGATTTAGAAAGATGGGTTTCAGCCCTCCTCCCCCACCCCTTGGACAGGAACCTGCCCCCGATCACAACCCAGTGAATCCTAAGAGCATACATGTGAACATCCGTCAAGGATTTCGGCTAAGCTGAGTTGTGCTGGATTCTACAGTTGAATAGTAGGTCATCACTCATTGTCTAAACACAAGAATGGCAAATGGGGCACAGTACTGGGAAGGGAAAGAGAGGCAGCAAAGAGAACAGAATCTGTGAAACCATGACCTAGCAAAAGGCAGCACTTCCAGGAGAGGAAGGGGGTGAAAAAAATAAGAGTTTTCAAAAAATTAACTAAATTGCTGAGATACTCAAAACAAAGTTACGTCAGCAAACCCTACAAAGAAACTTTCTACCAGAGACACTCTTGTGGTTGGGGCACGTGGTAAGAAACTTGAGAGCTTCCCTAGTAGCTGCTTTGTACACATTAAAGCATAAGTAATAGATCTAACAAACCTACTCAGCTGACTGAACACAGCAGGACAAGCTTTACCTCATGTAACTGTCATTTGTTTTTAATGTGATGCCACATCACTACCTAGCTCAAGAGAAAATGCTGACGGTTACACTAACCCCTCCCAGCATGCGATTCAATCACACATTCTGTTAGCTACTTAACATAGGATGAAGAAATCCTATGCTGCGAACAATGCACTGAAAGAATCCAAGCAGAGACATTTATGCAAAGCTAAGTTGCCTAGCACCATGTTCTGCATTTAAAAAAAACTGCAGTGCCTGCCCCATATAAAACATTTTATGTGTGCCATTCACAAAAGCATATTATGAAAAAGGAGATTATGGCAGTGTTCACTAAAAAGGAATTCATTGCACAGTACAGTACTTACTAACCCTCTTGAAGACAAGTCTATACTTTGGTTCCTCTTTCACCCCGTTTTTTAAAATTCGTTCATGGGATGTGGGCGTTGCTGGCGAGGCCAGCATTCATTGCCTATCCCTAATTGCTCTAGAGAAGGTGGTGGTGAGCCGCCTTCTTGAACTGCTGCAGTCTGTGGGAGAACCTTCACCACATGGTGCTGTTGAAAAGGAGTTCCAGGATTTTGACTCAGCGATGAAGAAACGGCGATATATTTCCAAATCAGGATGGTGTGTGGCTTGGAGGGGAACTTGCAGCTTGGAGGGGAACGTGCAGGTGGTGTTGTTCTCACGTGCCTGCTGCACTTGTCCTTCTAGGTAGTAGAAGTCACGGATTTGAGAGGTGCTGTCGAAGAAGCCTTGACGAGTTGCTGCAGTGCATCCTGTGGATGGTACGCACTGCAGCCACTGTGCGCCAGTGGTGAAGGGAGTGAATGTTTAGGGTGGTGGATGGGGTGCCAATCAAGCGGGCTACTTTGTCCTGGATGGTGTCAAGCTTCTTGAGTGTTGCCTGGATGAGTGCAGCTCCAACAAGTGGAGAGTATTCTATCACACTCCTGACTTGTGCCTTGTAAATGGTGGAAAGGCTTTGGGGAGTCAGGAGGGGAGTCAGGAGGTGAGTCACTCGCTGCAGAATACCCAGCCTCTGACCTGCTCTTGCAGCCACAGTATTTATATGGCTGGTCCAGTTAAGTTTCTGGTCAATGGTGATCCCAGGATGTTGATGGTGGGGGAATTCGGCGATGGCAATGCTGATGAATGTCTAACCACCTCCCCTTGACTCTCTTGTTGGAGATGGTCATTGCCTGGCACTTGTCTGGGGTGAATGTTACTTGCCACTTATCAGCCCAAGCCTGGATGTTGTCCAGGTCTTGCTGCATGCAGGCTCGGACTGCTTCATCATCTGAGGGGTTGTGCATGGAACTGAACACTTTGCAATCATCAACCAACAGCCCCATTTCTGACCTTATGATGGAGGGAAGGTCATTGATGAAGCAGCTGAAGATGGTTGGGCCTAGGACACTGCCCTGAGGAACTCCTGCAGTAATGTCCTGGGGCTGAGATGATTGGCTTCCAACAACCACTATCATCTTCCTTTGTGCTAGGTATGACTTCACCACTGGAGAGTTTTCCCCCCGATTCCCACTGACTTCAATTTTACTGGGTCTCCTTGGTGCCACACTCCGTCAAATACTGCCTTGATGTCAAGGGCAGTCATTCTCACCTCACCTCTGGAATGCAGCTCTTTTGTCCATGTTTGGACCAAGGCTGTAATGAGGTCTGGAGCAGAGTGGTCCTGGTGGAACACCTACTCTCGAAGATGCTGAGTGGAGCTTTAGTACAGCTCCACAGGTTTCATCCGACAAAAATAAGTTTCCCAGCATAAACTACCCAGGGTGCATCCAAGTTTCATCAACATGAATTTCAGATGGCTGCAAACACCATGTCACTCTCCTAATCAGCCCAGGTAATCAACAAATCCTAAATTACTCAGTTTTCCCCACTCAAAATAGATTTGACCTCAACAAGAGAAATGATGCGATAAAACACAGCCTGACCCAATCATACAGACAAACTGTTTGATCCTGGATCAACTCCAGTGAGACCACACATTCTGTTCAAAAACATTTATTGTTTAAAGAAATGAACATTTTAATTTACACCACAAATCCAAAAATACTGCATGAACCTTCCCACTTAGCGAAGGGTAGATCAAATGACTACGTAGGGACGCCAAGAATTGCTTAAACCAGAGTCCTCATTCTGTTTAAAAGGAAGAAGCTAGTTTTGGGAATTGTACCTTTGGATTGGAAAATTGCAAATGTCACCATTATTTAAGGAGGGAGAAACCAGGAAACTACAGAACTGTTGGATTCCAGTAACTTCCCCACAGCTATCAGGGACAGAGCGACTGAGCACTTCAAGTACGAGCTGAACAAAGAGTATCAGCATGGATGTGAAAGATATGTTTTGTCTGACTGACGTAGTTACATTTTTTGAGGAGGTCACTAATATTGGGGAGACGACTAGCTACCGATTCCAACCCATTCCTTGGCCACCATCTCCCACTGAACCAGACTGTTCGCAACCTGAGCATTCTATTTGATCCTGAGTTGAGCTTCTGATCCCATATGCTCTCCACCATCAAGACCGCCTACTTCCACCTCCGTAATATCGCCAGTCTCTGCCGCTGCCTCAGCCCATCTGCTGCTGAAATTCTAATCCACGCTTTCGTTACCTCCAGACTTGACTATTGCAATGCTCTTCTGGCCAGCCTCCCACCTTGCACCCTCCATAAACTTCAGCTCATTCAAAGCTCTGCTGCCCATATCTGAACTCACACCAAGTCCCATTCACCCATCACCCCTGTGCTCACTGACCAACACTGGCTCCTGGTCAAGCAACGCCTCAAATTTAAAATGATCATCCTTATGTTCAAATCCCTCCATGGTCTCACCCCCATCTCTAACCTCTTCCTGCCCTACAACCCTCCAAGAACTCTGTGCTCGCCCTCATTGGCAGCCATATGCTCTGGAAGTCCCTCTCTCCTCCTTTAAGACACTCCTTCAAACCTACCTCTAAACAAGCTTCTGGTCACCTTTCCTTGGGTCGGTGTTAATTTTATGTCTGGTAACGCTCCTGTGAATTTTTACTACGTTAAAAGGCACTGTATAAATGCAAGTTGTTGTTTCTGTCTATGGATGTTGTCTATGTGGATTTCCAGAAGGCATTTGATAAGGTTCCGCACAAGAGATTGATAGCAAGAAATAAGTGCACGGTGTTGGAGGTAACCTTGTGACACGGTTGGGACGCAAGAAACAGTAGGGATAAAATGATGTACGTTGATTGGCAGAATGTGATGGTGTTCCCCAGGGATTTGTACTGGGGTCTCAACTTTTTACCATATATTAATGACTTGGATGAAAGAAAATAAGTTGTATATCCAAGTTTGCAGATGACACTAAGTTCAGAGGAAAAGTAAGTTGTGTAGATGGGAGTAAGAAGTTACAAATATTAAGTGGACAAAACTGCTGAGAAGAGCGGAACAGAGCAGAGGGAGCATCCCATAAAAAGGCGGGATTTCGGAGCGCCAAAAACAGCTGAAGAGCGGAACAGAGCAGAGGGAGCGGGGGCCTTCAGGCGACAGCTGCGACGGAGTTCAAAGTGACGTCAGGAATCAGAAAGGGACATGACACGGGAGGCACCTGATTGGTAAGTAGGTTCAGGTGAGTATCTCTACTATTCCACAGTAACTAAAGTAAAAAAGTACAGTCTGCAGCTCTTATAGCAAGTACTGTTTTTTTAGTGAATCAAGATCACTGGTGTAGTTAATATTCTCTAAATTCAGAGTAATTTAAAAGGAGTAAACTCTTTAAAGGGCATAACTAAGGCAAGTCATGGCAGCAGAGCTCGCAACCATGAAATGCTCCTCTTACACTATGTGGGAAGTCATGGACACTACCAGTGTCCCTGGTGATCATGTGTGCAGGAAGTGTGTCCAGCTGCAGCTACTGACTAAACGTATTTCGGAGCTGGAGCTACGGGTGCATTCACTGTGGAGCATCCGCGATGCTGAGATTATCGTGGATAGCACGTTCAGTGAGTTGGTCACACCACAGGTAAAGATTATGCAGGAAGAAAAGAAATGGGTGACCGCCAGGAAGAGTGGAAGGACTAGGCAGGTAGTGCAGGAGTCCCCAGGGGCCTCTCCTCTCAAACAGATATACCGCTTTAGATACTGTTGGGGGAGATGGCTTATCGGGGAAAACAGCAAGAGCCAAGCTTGTGGCACCACGTGTGGCTCTGCTACACAGGAAGGGAGGAATAAGAGTGGCAGGGCTATATTGATAAGGGATTCAATTGTAAGGGGAACAGACAGGCGTTTCGGTAGCCGCAAACATGACTCCAGGATGGTATGTTGCCTCCCTGGTGCTTGGGACAAGGATGTCACGGAGCGGCTGCAGGGCATTCTGGAGGGGGAGGGTGAACAGCCAGTAATCGTGGTCCATATCGGTACCAACGACATAGGTTTAAAAAAAGGGATGAGGTCCTGCAAGGTGAATTTCAGGAGTTAGGAGATAAATTAAAAAGCAGGACCTCAAAAGGCAGTGATCTCAGGATTACTACCAGTGCCACGTGCTAGTGAGTATAGGAACAGGAGAATAGACCAGATCAATGAGTGGCTGCAGGGATGGTGTAGGAGGGAGGGATTTAGATTCCTGGGACATTGGGACCGGTTCTGGGGAAGGTTGGACCTGTACAAGCGGGACAGGTTACACCCGACTGATGTCCTCACGGGGGTGTTTGCTAGTGCTGTTGGGGAAGCTTTAATCTAGAATGGCAGGGGGATGGGAACCTCAGCAGGGAGACAGAGGAGGGGGAAACAAGGATAGAAACAAATGGCAGAAGGGGCAAAAGCAATAGTGGAAGGCACAGAAAACAAGGGCGAAAGACAAACAGGGCCATAGTGCAAAATAAAACTATGACGACTAGCAATCTTAAAAAGACAAGTCTAAAGGCAGTGTGTCCTAATGCATGGAGCATTCACAATAAGGTAGATGAATTAACAGCGCAGCTAGATTATTAACGGTTATGATATAGTTGCGATTACGGAGACATGGCTGCAGGGTGACCAAGGATGGGAACTGAACATCCAGGGGTATTCAATATTTAGGAAGGACAGGCAAAAAGGGAAAGGAGGTGGGGTAGCGTTGTTAGTAAAGGAGGACATCAATGCAACAGTGAGGAAGGATATTGGCTCGGAAAATCAGGATGTGGAATCTGTATGGGTGGAGCTAAGAAACACCAAGGGGCAGAAAACGTTGGTGGGGGTTGTCTATAGGCCCCCAAACAGTAGTAGAGATGTAGGGGAGGGCATTAAACAGGAAATCAGAGACGCAAGCAAGAAGGGTACAACTATAATCATGGGTGACTTTAATCTACATATAGATTGGTCAAACCAAATTAGCAATAATAGTGGGGGAGGAATTCCTGGAGCGTGTACGTGATGGTTTTCTAGACCAATACATTGAGGAACCAACTGGAGAACAGGCGATCCTAGACTGGGTATTGTGCAATGAGAAAGGATTAATTAACAATCTTGTTGTGCAGGGTCCCTGAGGGAAGAGCGACCAAACAGTGATAGAATTCCTCATGGAGAGTGAAGTAGTCAAATCCAAAACTAGGGTCCTGAATCTAAATAAAGGAAATTACGAAAGTAGGAGATGCGAGTTGGCTATGTTAGATTGGGGAACTGTACTAAAAGGGATGGCGGTGGATAGGCAATGGCTAATATTTAAAGAACGTGTGCAGGAATTACAACAATTATTCATTCCTGTCTGGCACAAAAATAAAACAGGAAAGGTGGCTCAACCATGGCTTACAAAAGAAATTAGGGATAGTATTAGATCCAAAGAGGAGACATATAAAATTGCCAGAAAAAAGCAGCAAGCCTGAGGATTGGGAGCAGTTCAGAATTCAGCAAAGGAGGACAAAGAGATTGATTAAGAGTGGAAAAAATAGAGTATGAGAGTAAACTAGCAGGGAACATAAAAAATGACTGTAAAAGCTTCTATAAATATGTCGAGAAAAAGATTAGTGAAGACAAATGTAGGTCCCTTACAGTCAGAAATGGGGGAAATTATAATGGGGAACAAAGAAATGGCAGAACAATTAAACACACACTTTGGTTCTGTCTTCACAAAAGGAGGACACAAATAACCTCCCGGAAATGTTAGGGAACCAAGGGTCCAGTGAGGGGGAGAAACTGAAGGAAATCAGTATTAGTAAAAAATAGTGCTCGGGAAATTAATGGGGCTAAAGGCTGAAAAATCCCCAGGGCCTGATAATCTACATCCCATAGTACTAAAGAAAGCGGCCCTGGAAATAGTGGATGCATTGGTCATCATCTTCCAAAATTCGACAGACTCTGGAACAGTTCCTACAGATTGGAGGGTGGCAAATGTAACCCCACTATTTAAAAGGAGGGAGAAAAAACAGGGAATTACAGACCAGTTAGCCTAACATCAGTAATGGGGAAAATGCTAGAGTCTATTATAAAAGATGTGATAGCAGAACACTTGGAGGGCACTAACGGGATTGGACAAAGTCAGCATGGGTTTATGAAAGGGAAATCATGCTTAACAAATCTATCGGAGATTTTGAGGATGGAACTAGTAGAATAGATAGGGGAGAACCAGTGGATGTGGTGTATTTGGATTTTCAGAAGGCTTTTGATAAGGTCCCACACAAGAGGTTAGTGTGCAAAATTAAAACACATGGGATTGGGGGGAATATACTGGCATGGATTGAGAATTGGTTAACAGACAGGAAACAGAGAGTAGGAATAAACGGGTCTTTTTCCGGGTGGCAGGCAGTGACCAGTGGGGTATCGCAGGGATCAGTGCTTGGGCCCCAGCTATTCACAATATATATCAATGATTTGGATGAGGGAACTAAATGTAACATTTCCAAGTCTGCAGACAACACAAAGCTGGGGTGGAATGCAAGATGTGAGGAGGATGCAAAGAGGCTCCAATGTGAGTGGGCAAGAACATGGCAGATGCAGTATAACATGGATAAATGTGAGGTTATCCACTTTGGTTGTAAAAACAGAAAGGCAGATTATCTGAATGGTGATAGATTGGGAAAAGGGAAGGTGCAACGAGACCTGGGTGTCCTTGTACACCAGTCACTGAAAGGGAGCATTCAGATGCAGCAAGCAGCTAGGAAGGCAAATAGTATGTTGGCCTTCATTGCAAGAGGATGTGAGTACAGGAGCAGGGATGTCTTACTGCAGTTATACAGGGCCTGGGTGAGACTACATTGGCAGTATTGTATGCAGTTTTGGTCTCCTTATCTGAGGATGTCCTTGCCATGGAGGGAGTGCAACGAAGGTTTACCAGACTGATTCCTGGGATGGCAGGACTGACGTATGAGGAGAGATTGGGTCGACTAGGTCTATATTCACTAGAGTTTAGAAGAACGAGAGGTGATCTCATCAAAACATAAAATTCTAACAGAACTAGACAAACTAGATGCAGGGAAGATGTTTCCGATGGCTGGGGAGTCCCGAACCAGGGATCCCAGTCTCAGGATACGGGGTATGCCATTTAGAACCGAGATGGGGAGAAATTTCTTCACTCAGAGGGTGGTGAACCTGTGGAATTCTCTACCACAGAAGGCAGTGGAGGCCAAGTTATTAGATGTATTCAAGAAGGAGATAGATATATTTCTTAATGCTAAAGGGATCAAGGGATATGGGGAAAAAGCACCGAGTTAGACGATCAGCCATAATCATTTTGAATGGCGGAGCAGGCTCAATGGGCCTAATGGCCTACTCTTGCTCAAGATGGAGTTCAAAATGGGGAAGCGTGAGGTTATCCACTTGGACTCAAAAAAATCAGAGTATTTTCTTAATGGCGAGAGACTAGGAACTGTGGAGGAGCAAAGGGATTTGGATGTCCAGGTACACATCACAAAGCTAGAGCACAGGTACAAAAAGTAATCAAAAAGGCAAATGAAATGTTGGCCTTTATCTCAAGAGGGTTGGAATACAAATGGGGACAAAGCTTTGCATCAGCTGTACACAGCCTTGGTCAGATCCCATCTGGAATACTGCATTTAGTTCAAGCTTTGGGTATCATACTTCAGGAAGGATATATTAGCCTTGGAGGGGGTACAGCGCAGATTCACCAGAACGATACCAGCTTAAAAGAGTTCAATTACGAGGACTGGAGGCATAAATTTGGATGGTATTCTTTTCAGTTTAGAAGGTTGAGGAGTGATTTAATTGTGGTGTTTAAAATGATAAAAGAAATCAGATAGGGTAAATACAGAAAAATTATTTCCTCTGGTGGAGGAAATCCAGAACAATGGGGCACAATCTTAAAATTAGAGGTCGGCCATTGAGGACTGAAATCATGAAACATTTTCTCATAAAAAGGATATTAGAAATCTGGAATTCTCTCCCCCCAAAAGACTGCGGCTGCTGGGCCAATCAGATAAGAGTATCAAGGGATATGAATCAAAAGTGGGTAGAGTTGAGGTACAGATCAGCCATGATTTAATTGAATTGTGGAACAGGCTCGAATGGCCTACACCTGTTCCTATGTATTTACATTCTCACTAGAGCACTCAGAACTTTTCAAAGCAGTAGTTAATTGGATTTCAAAAAATTTAATTTAGAAACATACACATGGGCATAGTACAAGACAATTCTTATTTAAAATTTACGTGGCATCTTTCTAGACAAGGTTTGAGTTTAAATACAAGACGGTGGTATGAGCTGACAACTATGAATATTTTCCATATGTCCACCAGGGCTATTTTAAGAATCTGTCTGGAAATAGGGAGGCAATTTTGAGATGGTACCTTATTAGAATACAGTCCCTGAATCTTCCCTTTCAGCCAGGATTAGGATAATGGTGATTTGGAGGTCACAACTGGAGGCCTGGGAAGTGGGAGTCAGACTGATTGACTTGTCCTTGTTGGTAGATGAAATCCAGATAACCCAATAGAATTTTTAAAAATTGATAATTAATGGAATTGATAAAGGTGATCAATAAATTGTTGAAATTGACAGATTTTAAAAAAAACTGGAGGGAATTTTAAAATTAGAATTCAGGAACCCTCCCGGACTCAGCAGGTTTATTGACTGCGTCTCAAAAGGCCAGAAATATCCCAGGTTTGAACCATGATCAGAGTTAGCTGAATGCCCTGGATTAGGGAACAGAAAGCACATATAGCCAGAGCACCCATGTTTAATCAACTCCTGCTGGAAGCATGCTTCTGTATGACACCTACTGGCAAGGCTCGCTTGTGAATAATGGCCACTTCAGAAAGGCATCATGAGCAAACCACCACCCATGGAACCAAACACCAGCAAGGAATCAAAATGTCCAGGAAAAGCAGGGAAAAAAAATTCAGGTAAAACCATTATACCCATAAGGGCAATAGAATTGTGGAATAAATTATCAGGGAAGGTGATAAACAAATGGGTTCCTGGAGAAAAATAACTTTCATTTACATATGTTGTCACATCCACGGGACATCCCATAGTGCTTCACATACAATTAATTACTTATGAAGTGTAGTCAGTGTTATGTATACAAATGTTCCAGTCAATTTACACACAACAAACTTCAATGGATAGCAGTGACAAATGATAAATGAATCTGTTCTTGGCAGAACGTTGGCCAGGATATTGCGAGAATGCCCCTGCTCCTCGACAAATAGTGCCAAGGGATCCAACACACCTACTTAAACCATCAGTTTAACATCTCATTCAAAAAGTGGCATCTCTAACAATTTACCACTACTCTCAGTACTGCACTGTCAGCTTAGATTGCCTGAAATTGGGCTTGAACTCACAACCTTCTGACTCTGTAAAGTGTGCTACCAACTAATCCAAGCCATACTACTCCAGTAAGTAGATCTTCAGTGTGTACATCCAGTGAAGTAGGCAACACACCACATCCTCTAGTTTCCTCTGGAATTTGGAGCACCAAATGTTTATATGCCAAGTTTCACTTGAAACAGGGAGCAGCAAGCAAATACAAGTCAGCAGGTGCGACTGAGGTGCCATTCTTTATGTCACCCCACTCAAGGGATGCCAGCATTCTTCCAGGAGGACCGAATATACATTACCCTGAACCTCAAGTAGTGTACCAGTGAATAACTGACACACAGACCATAAAGGTTCCAAGTTTCTCTCCTGATCTCTACTATCTGATCTCAGGTGGAGCAGCAGTTTATAGCACCCCTGGGTTAAAGAAAGAAGAAAAACAGACAGGGTTCCAGCAATCCTGATAGAAAAGTGCATGCGAGAACATAAAGGACAGACTGGGTTCAACCAATCACAGCCAACCAGCATGGTGTCATAGTTGCAATGGGAGCCAATCCCTTGTTGGAAATGCTTTGAGGGGATAAGAGGATGAGCCGTTCTCAGCCAGACGGCATCAGGAAGGTAGCAGTTACGAGCCAGGGAAACAGAGCCCAGCAACTGAGTTCAGACAGTTTTATCATATGTTCCAGTCTGACTTGAATTAGGCTGGAGACACCACATCCGCTCAGCAGGGGCCCAGACCTCAGTGGCTTGTTTCGTCTCCTGTACAATCCAACTGGCCACACCACAACAAACAGATGCACAAACAGGCAATGGTATGAACTTGGCTCAAGTGACAGGCAGCCAAAGTCCAAAAAGCAGAGCCCACAAGAGCCAACAGTCACAACCAAGTTCTACAAGAGGAAGGAAATCAGGATGGATGATGATTGTGGAACCAGATGGCGAAATACCCTGCGTTGTCACTAGGTTTATTGAGCATATTGGGCTAATTTTCTGAATTGACGTTTCTGGCAGGGAGCTTCACCCACTAAAAAAGGCGTATCAGAAATGTATGCCCAAATTTCTGATATGCCCTCATCAGGCAAAGCTCCCTGGCAGGAGAACAAAGGGGAAATAACTATTCAGGATTGGGGGGGGGGGGGGGGGGGGGGAAGTGTGGTGGAAACCGATGTGCTTCACTGTTCTGCAATTCACTTAAGTATGACTAAATTCAGCACTTCAAATTTCTCCCACCAGTACATCAATACAGTATTAAGTAAAGCAAAATGTTCTCTTCAGACAACCCAAGTTTGGAAAATCTAGAATTCTTTTTCATTCGGTATCCTCCATGTACTGCTGGAGAAACCAGACTGGGCAATAACCCCCTAGCAATGTTTGACAGCAAGTGACCTCAATCCACATTGGCCCCACCCCACAACACTGCCCTACTTCAGGTATCCGCTCCAAAAAGTTGGCCATTACAAAGTGGAGTGTGGAGTTCCCTTTGGCTTTTTTCTGGTGATCATTTAACGATTATTAAATTTAAATGCTTATTTTAGAGCCTTAATTTAAAGCAAAAATAATTGAGGTTGACTGGCACTGTTGTGCTTCAATTACCACCGTTACTGGATAGCTCGAACACATTTTAACAATCATAATTATATTATCGATCAATACCCCTTGGTACTAGCCAGCGCACACTGCATTGCTCAACACCGGCATTAACAGATACTGAAGATATGGACTTCTAGCTAAAGGAATTCAAGCAATGTAACAAACAAGGCCTCCTCTACATCTGAAGAACATGACAAGTGCCCACAGCGCATGGCATCGATGCACAATAACAAGCCACCACATCTGCCAGGACCATCAAATCATGTCCTAACCTTCAGCAAAAGAAAAATTAAGACAGCAAAATGCAAGCAAAAAAGGACCCGTCAGCTGCCAACATATCACCATTATACATTGCTTGGGCCATACCTTACCACCCTTGATAAATTTTAGTAACATTGCTACAAAGCAGAAAGCAGTTCCCTGCCTGGCATTGGTTCCAGATTCAGCTTGGGCCATGTAGAATTGCCAGGTGACACCAAAGATCTGCCTTAGTAGCTTGTTTTACTGTGGCTAACGTAGACATCCCAATGGTGCAGCATGGAACTGACTGGTTAAGACCTTTGTCAACATACTTAGACTGTCTCAATCTGCACCACTGGATGATGCTCCAGCACCAACCCTTGTCAATCTGGCACCGAGCATAGGAGGCCCCCAGCAGGTACCAGATTACCAAATGATTCCAATCATGGAGGCCCAAGAAGCATCGCCTGATCTCATTAAACCCTTCACTGCCTTGGGTGGCATCCGGCTGGTGGTTCCCCTTTGGCACTACATTATTCAGGTATATCCAACTGAGAACTAATACTACTACAACCTCACCCTGAGCTCTGACCTCAGAATCGACAAGGGAACAGAAGGGTAGCCCCAGAACTTCATTTTCTTGTGGATTTCGGCTTCCCCCATCCTCAGCCCACCTCCTCATACTCACCCAACTCCTGTTAAGATAGGAAGTCAGCAGGTCAAGGCTCCTCTACAGTACCTCCACTCACATGCTGAATAAAGTTTTCACAGTTCCAGTTTATAGAAATCCTATTGACATCATTACCATTAGAATAACAATGAATTGATCAGGCAAGCAACAATAGCCTCTAACCTGGTAAGACAGGTCAATGGTTGGAAACTAACCACATTCAAAAACAGTCCTGGCTGCTGAGGCCTGTTTACTCTGTAGGTGCAATGCTGTATGAGCATCTGAGGTTTCTAATCAGCTATGGTAACTAATAACCATGTGGCCACTGATATCCAAAGCTAGTACTGGGGTTGATTGCAATGGTTAGATGTGTTAAAGGTCAAACTTTTGGGATCAGGCTGTGTAAACCCAAATGTGCTCAGTAAAAGAATCATGTCTAATAGGAAGGAAACCCAGAAATGCGTGAGACAAATTCCATAACATTGTGCACCTGGCTTTGGTCAGCTTCCATTCAGTACTGATTTATAAGTTAAGCCTGTAAAACTTCATTTGGGAGGTGTGAACAACCACCCTGTGGATCATTCATCCTGGAGATGGGAATGTCTGCTCAGAATTCACCATGCATGCCAGGCAGTATGAAGGCTTAAGGAACATTTAAGTCTCTGGCCTGAGAGATTAGAGTGGCCCTGGGTCAAAGAATCAAAAACAAGTGCTGGAGCATGTTAAGAATATAAGAAACAGTAGCTGGAGGAGGCCATATGACCCCTCGAGCCTGCTAAGTCATTGAATATCATGGCTGATCTTCGACCTCAACTCCACTTTCCAGCCCGATCCCCATAACCCTCGATTCCCCTAGAGTCCAAAAATCTATCCATCTCAGCAGCCACAGCACTCTGGGGTAAAGAATTCCAAAGATTCACAACCCCGTGTGAAGAAATTCCTCCTCATCTCAGTCCTAAACAGTCGACCCTTTATCCTTGAAATAAAAAGGGCAGTGACAGCATGGATACAAAATTGTCTAAGTGACAGGAAACAGAGTGGTGGTGAACGGTTGTTTTTCAGACTGGAGGAAGATATACTGAAGTGGTGTTCCCCAGGGGTCGGTACTAGGACCGCTGCTTTTCTTGATATATATTAATGACTTGATGTACAGGGCACAATTTCAAAATTTGCAGATGATACACAACTTGGAAGTGTAGTAAACAGTGAGGAGAATAGTAATAGGCTTTAGGAGGACAAAGGCTGGTGGAATGAGTGGACACGTGGCAGATGAAATTTAATGCAGAGAAGTGTGAAGTGATACATTTTGGAAGGAAGAATGAGGAGAGGCAATATAAACTAAATGGTACAATTCTAAAGGGAGTGCAGGAACAGAGACACTGTTGGGGTATACGTGCACAAATCTTTGAAGGTGGCCGGACAGGTTGAGGAAGCGGTTAAAAAAGCATACGGGATCCTGGGCTTTATAAATAGAGGCAGAGTACAAAAGCAAGGAAGCTATGTTGAACCTTTATAAATGTAAGGAATCTTACAACACCAGGTTATAGTCCAACAAGGATTCCTTACATTTGTCAACCCCAGTCCATCACCGGCATCTCCACATCATGGCTACTATCGAACCTTTATAAAACACTGGTTCAGCCATAACTAGAGTAGTGTGCTCAATTCTGGGCACTGCACTTTAGGAAGGATGTCAAGGCCTTAGAGAGGGTGCGAAAGAGATTTACAAGAATGGTTCCAGGAATGAGGGACTTTAGTTATGTGGATAGACTGGAGAAGCTGGGGTTGTTCTCCTCAGAACAGAGAAGGTTGAGAGGAGATTTGACAAAAGTGTTCAAAATCTTGAAGGGTTTAGATAAAGTAAATAAAAAGAAACTGTTCCCATTGGCGGAAGGGTCGAGAACCAGACGACACAGATTTAAGGTGATTGGCAAAAGAACCAAAGGTGACTTAAGGAAAAAAATTTTTTTTTTTTTTTTTTAAAAACGCAGCAAGTAGTTATGATCTGGAATGCAGTGCCTGAAAGGGTGGTGGATTCAGATTCAATCGTGGCTTTCAAAAAGGAATTGGTAAATATTTGAAGAGAAAAAATTTGCAGGGCTATGGGAAAAGAGCAGGGGAATGGGACTAAATGGATTGCTCTTACAAAGTAACATTCACGCCAGATAAGTGCCAGGCAATGACCATCTCCAACAAGAGAGAGTCTAACCACCTCCCTTTGACATTCAACGGCATTACCATCGCCGAATCCCCCACCATCAACATCCTGGGGGTCACCATTGACCAGAAACTTAATTGGACCAGCCATATAAATACTGTGGCTACGAGAGCAGGTCAGAGGCTGGGTATTCTGCGGCAAGTGACTCACCTCCTGACTCCCCAAAGCCTTTCCACCATCTACAAGGCACAAGTCAGGAGTGTGATGGAATACTCTCCACTTGCCTGGATGAGTGCAGCTCCAACAACACTCAAGAAGCTCGACACCATCCAAGATAAAGCAGCCCGCTTGATTGGCACCCCATCCACCACCCTAAACATTCACTCCCTTCACCACCGGCGCACTGTGGCTGCAGTGTGTAACATCCACAGGATGCACTGCAGCAACTCGCCAAGGCTTCTTCGACAGCACCTCCCAAACCCGCGACCTCTACCACCTAGAAGGACAAGGGCAGCAGGCGCATGGGAACAACACCACCTGCACGTTCCCCTCCAAGTCACACACCATCCCGACTTGGAAATATATCGCCGTTCCTTCATTGTCGCTGGGTCAAAATCCTGGAACTCCCTTCCTAACAGCACAGTGGGAGAACCGTCACCACACGGACTGCAGCGGTTCAAGAAGGCGGTTCACCACCACCTTCTCGAGGGCAATTAGGGATGGGCAATAAATGCCGGCCTTGCCAGCGACGCCCACATCCCGTGAACGAATAAAAAAAAAAGAGCCAGCACAGGCTCGATGGGCCTCCTTCTGTGCTGTAACAATTCTATAATTCTATCCTGAGACCATGCCCTCTAATTCTAGGCTCTCCAGCCAGGGGAAACAGCCTCTCAGCATCTACCCAGTCAAGCCCTCTCATAATCTTATCAATGAGATAAGAAATCTTCAATGAGATCACCTCTCATTCGTCTAAACTCCAGAGAGTACAGGCCCATTCTACTCAACCTCTCATCGGACAATCCTCTCATCCCAGGAATCAATCTAGCAAACCTTCGTTGCACCGCCTCTAAGGCGAGTATATCCTTCCTTAGGAAAGGCCACCAAAACTGTTCAGATTACTCCAGGTGAGGTCTCAGCATAGCCCTGTACAATTGTAGTAAGACATCGAGACAAATAAGGAGACATTAGGACAGCTGACCAAGAGCTTGGTGGAGGGAGAGAGGCAAAGAGGTTTAGGGAGAGAATTCCAGATCTCAGACAGCTGAAGGCACGGTCACCAATGGTGGAGTGATTAAAATCCGAGATGCGCAAGAGGCCAGAATGGGAGGTCAGCTGTCCTCGGAGGGCTGGAGGAGATTAGAGATATGGAGGGACGAGGCCATGGAGGGATTTGAAAACAAGGATGAGAATGAGACACTGCCAGACACGGAGCCAATGTAGGTCAGCGAGCACAGGGGTGATGGGTGAACGGGACTTGGTGTGAGTTACAATACTGGCAGCAGGGTTTTGGATGAGCTCAAGTTTGCAGAGAGGGTGCAAGGTGGGAGGCTGGCCAGGAGAGCATTGGAATAGTCGAGTCTAGAGGTAACAGAGGCATGGATGAGGGTTTCTGCAGATGAGCTGAAGCAGGGGCGCAGATGGACAATGTTACGGAGGTGGGATTAGGTGGTCTAAATGATGGAGGCGATATGGGGTCAGAAGCTCAGCTCGGGACCAAATAGGACCCCAGGTTGCGAACGGTCTGGTTCAGCCTCTGACAGTGGCCAGAGAGATGTTACTACTGTAACCTTCTGTATTTCTCAACTTGCAAAGAATGTGGGTTGCGACTTTAATGAGATAAAAATGAACTGCTGAAAAATAGTAAGCCAAAAAATTTTGAGGATAGTTAAAAATAAGATAAAGAAAACTGGTAGTAAACAAGTTGGGTGTAATTATAGGTTGAACAGTTGTTGTCTGTTAGAACAGACCGAGGAAGAAAGGAGCTCCCAAGCCACTGTATCTCTGTTCTCCAGACTGGGTAATTATTCTGTTTGTGTCTTTGCAATGCTGTTAATAAAGTTTTGGAAAAGAGAGAGGGGGACGATATATAAGCCCTAGGATCAGAGATAGGGATACAAGAAATCGTGGACCTTAATTGCCTTTAACAACTCCCAGCCTGTAAGAATAAACAGTTGGGAAATGATTCAGTGGGGGGGGGGGGGGGGAAAGAGAAGAGGAGAGGGAAAAAAAAAGTTCGAAGAGGAAGGAACTGAGACAAGTGTGGACGTGGGAAGGGCTAAGGAGGCTGGAAAGTAATACCTATCGCTGTAAGTAAAGACACACCAGGGTGAATAAAACTCACTCGTTTTCAGATCTCATCTGCGTGTCTAATTGGCTACTGGGTCCTGGGCCTGCATCAGCTTGTTACACAAGGTGTCAGAAGTGGGATCTTGGCACTGCAAGGTCAAGGCCCACCACCATGGAGGAAAGGCTGAGAGCATTCACAGAGTCCACAATGGAACGGGAGTGGATTAACAAGATTCAGGAACTCCAACCAGAAACGAATCAGATCATGAAGGCGAAAGTGGTAGATGAGGCAATAAAGCAAGTACCTGAGAAGGTGGAGGGAAAGCAGCTGTTGAACAGAGAGATAACTGCAGCACCCAAGATGGACAATCACAAAATTGAAGAGTAAAGCGTGGTGTTTTCTGCTCTAGAGAGGACAGAACAGAAGAAATAACCAGAGTCTGAGACCATGCACTCAACTAAAGAGCACAAAATGGAGATGGTACGTGAAAAGACCTTGGAAGCCAGTCCAGCAGAGGATAGGGAAAAGCCAGAGGCTACATGTGAAGAGTCTGTTGAAGCTACTCGAGTAAGCAGTATGGAAAAGGTTCAGACACAATGCGTGGCGACCATGGAAGCCACTCCTGCAGAGGTTGCTGAGAAAATGGGAGCAGAGCAAGTTGCTGGATGCCGAGACACCATCAAAATCACTCTGGCAGTGGGAGTGTCTGAGGTTGTACATAGTGAAGAGACCATTGAAGTCAATCCAGTGGTGGTGGCAGTAGAAGAAAGCCTGGGCATGAAGGCAAAGGTGCTCTTAAAATTACAAAGCAGGAAGAGATTGAAAGAATTGAAGATGATGTAAAAAAGATGGCAACCAACAATGATAAAATAGCACAGGAGCAGTTCACTGCAGTCGAGATTGTGCAACAGATGGTTGAAGCCAAAAAGCATGGGGAAGCGGCGAGGGCAGTATCCGAAGAGATCACTAAAACTCTTGAAAGAACTGATGAGCAGAGAACGACAGGACAAATAGTTGAAACATCGATTCCAGCCAAATTTTGAAGGACTATGCAAAGAAACAATTTGAACCACCATAACTGAGGTTGCAAAGTTGGAAACAGTAATTGTTGGTCATTTGTGATGACAAACTTGAAGTCATGCAATCAGCACAGCTTGAGGGAATCAGTGAAACCTAAATTGAACTCAGACAAGAAACAAATGTGGCTGTACCTAAGTAGTGCAAAGACACTGAAAGGGCTGATAACGCACAAAAAGAGGATGTGGAGTTAGCCAATAGAGTGACTGATAAACCCATAATCAAGTTGGAGTCTCCTGGAGATTTGGCCTCCACTAAAACTTCAATTAAAGGATGCAAAGAAGAATCAGCACTTCAGCGGCCAGATAAGGATGAAAACCAGAGTAAGGTGAAGAAAGATTCCTCTGGGGCAAAAGGAACAAAGTGCAAGGGCTGGATGGGCCAAAACAGGGGTATACAACCTCCCAAAAAGACAGCTCAAATGATGAAGCAGAGAGCCCATCAAGGATGAAAAGGCCTAAGGGTATCCATGTCTTCAAAAAGTCTACTTTCTCCAAGAAAGAAAAAGAATAAGGTAAGAGGAAAGCCAAAAGAGGAAAAACAGTGGAAAGAGAAAAAGAAGCCTGCTCCAGAGTAGGAAGCAGTTCGGGTGGATACTCCTTCTTCCCTCAGGTCTATCTTTAGTGGTCAATTGGCTGAGACTGCTGCGAGGACTATGCTGTATGATGGGATCCAGCTACCAGAAGTTTTTCAAGAGTGCATTAACTGCATGGAGAGTTATGGCATTTATAGGGTATCAGTTCCCAAATCAAAAATTGACTAGCTGAAAGTTGTGTATGATCGTGAGGAGTCTCCCAATCTGGAGGAGGAGGATGATGATGATGGCCAGCCTATTGAAACACCTCTGAGCTGCCTGAAAATGTTGTTACCAAGGAACCCATGATGCGGTTTGAGGATGCGGGTGGAAAAGGCACGGAGTGAAAAAGTCCAGGAATGCCAGCGTCTACTAAAGGAACTGCCTGTATCCAATTACCTCCTCTTTTCTTGGCTGATCATCCATATGGACCATGTCATTGAAAAAGAAAGGGAAATGGAAATATTCTGAATATTTTTGTGTTCTCAGCCCTAATCTTCAGATCAGTAATCATGTAACAAGCTGATGCAGGCCCAGGCCCCAATGGTCAATTGGATATGCAGACGAGATCTGAAAACAAGTGAGGTTTATTCACCCTGGTGTGTCTTTACTTAGTGATGAACAAGACATATGTATTACTTTCCAGCCTCCCTCTTAGCCCTCTCAGTTCCTTCCTCACTCGCCTCAGTTCCTTCCTCTTCAGATACATAGAAATAATTCAAACTGTGGTTGAGATGAGGTTATAGACTACAACAGCCAAAGTTGACGCACTATGAATAATATCAGCAAGTGTGAGACTGAACTTTTCCTCCCAAATTCACTGTTCTTCCTAAGTCTATCTATAATTCTATAATATTGTGCATACCAAGCACAATCTGGGAAGCTGGACAATGGCAAAAGGGTGATCAAGAATAGCAACATGATAGCTAACGGCATTCCGGTCTCCACATTACAAAAACAATATAGATGCACTGGAGAAGGTGCAAAAAACATTTACAAGGATGATACCAGAACTGAGAGGTTATACCGATCAGGAACCAACAACAACTTGCATTTATATAGCGCCTTTAATGTAGTAAAATGTCCCAAGGCGCTTCACAGGAACATTATCAAACAAAATTTCACATCAAGCCACATAAGGAGATATTAGGACCGGTGACCAAAAGCTTGGTCAAAGAGGTAGGTTTTAAGGAGCATCTTAAAGAGAGGTTTAGGGAGGGAACTCCAGAGCTTAGGGCCCAGGCAGGTGAAGGCACGGCCGCCAATAGTGGAGCGATTAAAATCAGGGATGCACAAGAGGCAAGAATTGGAGGAGTGCAGAGATCTCGGAGGGTTGTAAGGCAGTAGAGCTGGAGGAGGTTACAGAGATAGGGAGGGACGAGGCTATGGAGGGATGAAACAAGGATGAGAATTTTTTTTTTTTTTTTAAAAAGATGTTCGCGGACCGGGAGCCAACGTAGTTCAGCGAGCACAGGGGTGATGACTGAACGGGACTTGGTGCGATTTAGGATACGGGCAGAGTTTTGGATGAGCTCAAGTTTATGGAGGGTAGAAGATGGGAGGCCAGCCAGGAGACCATTAGAATAGTCCAGTCTGGAAGTAACAAAGGCATAGATGAGGGTTTCAGCAGCAGATGAGCTGAGGCAGGGGCAGAGATGGGCAATGTTACGGAGGTGGATGTAGACGGTCTTGGTGATGGAGCGGATATGTGGTCGGGTGTTCATCTCAGGGTCAAATAGAATGCCAAGGTTGCAAACGGACTGATTCAGCCTCAGACAGTGGCCAGAGAGAGGGATGGAGTCGGTGGCTAGGGAACGGAATTTGCAGTGGGGACGAAAGACAACGGCTTTGGTCTTCCCAATATTTAGTTGGAGCAAATTTTTGCTCATCCAGTACTGGATGTCGGACAAGCAATGTGACAAATCAGACAGTGGAGGTGGTCCCGTCGTGGAGCTGGGTGTTGTCAGTGTGCATGTGGAATCTGACATGTTTTCAGATGATATGTCTAGGGCCAGCATGTAGATGAGAAATACGAGGGGGCCAAGGATAGATCCTAGGGGGACTCCAGAGGTGACAGTGCAGGAGTGGGAAGAGAAGTCATTGCAGGTGATTCGCTGGCTACCACTGGCTAGATAAGAGTGGAACCAGGTGAGCGTAGTCCCACCCAGCTGGACGACAGAGGAGACATGGAGGAGGATGGTGTGGTCGATCGTGTGAAAGACCACAGACAGGTCGAGAAGGAGGGCTAGTTTATCATCGTCACAGTCACATAGGATATCATTTGTGACTTTGATAAGGGCCGGTTCAGTACTGTGGCAGGGACGGAAACCTGATTGGAGGAATTCAAACATGCAGTTACAGGGAAGATGGGCACAGATTTGGGAGGCGACAACACGTTCGAGGACTTGAAAGAAAAGGGAGGTTGGAGATGGGGCGATGGTTTGCAAGGACTGAGGGGTCAAGGGTGTTTTTCTTTTAGTGGGGTGATTATGGTAGATTTGAAGGGGAGGGGGACAGTACCTGAGGAGAGGGAACCGTTAACAAGATCAGCTAACATGGGAGCCAGGAAGGGAAGTTGAGTGGTCAGCAGTTTAGTGGGAACGGGGTTGAGGGAGCAGGAGGTGGGTCTCAGAATCAAGATGAGTTCAGAGAGGGCATGAGGGGAGATAGGAGAGAAACTGGAGAAAGATGAGAGTTCAGGGCTAGGGCGGGGGGAACCGTAGGAGAAGTTTGGCTTGGTGGGCTAGGTGAAGGGAGGGAAGTGGCAGAGGCAGTTGAACGGATGGTCTCAATCTTAGTTTACAAAGAATTCTATGAGCTCCTCGCACTTTTCGTTGGAGGTGAGGGTGGAGGGAGCAGGGGAGAGGGGTTTAAGATGATGGTTTGTAGTGAAGAGAAGCCGGGGGTTATCTTTGCAATCCAGGATGATCCTGGAATAGTGAACAGTTTTGGCAGGAGAGCAGGACCCGATAGTGCTTTATGTGGTCCAGCCAATATCTGGCGATGAATGGCTAAGACTGAACCAGCTGTGGGTCTTCTCTCTAGAAAAGGCCGAGGGTGACCTAATGGAGGTCTTTAAAATTATGAAGGGGTTTGATAGGGTAGACGTAGAGAAGATGTTTCCACTTTTGGGGGGGGGGGGGGGGGGGGAAGAAAAAAGGGAGTCAAAAACTAGGGGACAATAAGAAATCCAATAAGGAAATTAGGAGAAACTTCTCTAAGAATGGTGAGAATGTGGAACTTGCTACCTCATGGAGTTGTTGAGGTGAATATCATAGATGCATTTAAGGGGAAGCTAGATAAGTACGAGGGAGAAAAGATATGCTGATAGGGTGGGAGGAAGCTCATGTGGAGCATAAACACCGACATTGACTTGTTAGGCCAAATGGCCTGTTTCTATGCTGTAAATTGTATGTAATAATGTGATTATCACCACAGTGGAACCCAGCAACTCTTAGAAAATACTACTCCAAGACACTAAACATTACTCCACTGAAAATTTATATAAAGTTATAATGAAAAAAAGATAACAGGGGGTGCACATAGGTGCAAGATTAACGATTTCCTCTGGCATAGGAACACTGGCTAAATTTTAGCCCCAAACTGCTGCTCTGGCTGACAGCATAGACCGAGCAATTGAACCTGGGACAATGACTTAGTGCAATACAAGACTGTGTATCTTTAGCCACAAGGCAGAAACTTAACATGCCATTTTTTCTAATTAAATCACAAGCTGCATCAAGTCTCTCTTACCTTGTTCATCCTCATTGCTTTCTGTCTCCCTTCTCGCGTTTGATCACGTATCTACGAAAACTTGCTTTCGCAACCACATCTCTTTCCTCAGCAACCGTCTCCGGCTCTGACTTATCTACATGGATTCCAACTTAAATTTCAACCATTGTGTTTCTGATCCGCCCATGATTACAGATATCTCCATGATAGTCAGCATTCCTGCTCTCGCCGCTTCCTGAGATCCACGCTTAACGCCATGCACTGTCACACATGCGCACGCTACCTCTCTCTTCAGCAGCACCAACTCACTCTATTCCACTTATCCTGGTCTGCAGTTTCATTTCATCCTTCGCCTCATCCGGCACTTTAACAAAAAACTTTTTTCTTCCTTTTAGGTGTCAAGGACCCCAAGCCTCAA